>NC_056736.1:95692030-95759530 GCF_019279795.1 Protopterus annectens
CCTGAGCAGGCACCAGCGTCTGAGGCAGTTATTTGCTCTACTGATGTTCAACTCAAACCAATGACTTCTTTTTAAACCAAAACTACCAAGTTTCTTAGGCCCAGAGTACGCACTATGCCTAGAAAACCCACGACCAAAGCGCATGCACTTGCTCCCATGCCACAAAAACAAATGCTTAGAATGGCTGAAGACCTTATTACGCTGATTAGGAGAAGACATCCTTCCCCTGCTAAGAGACAGATTCCAGTCCCCTTCAGCTTCTACAGACCAGGAGTCCGATGACTCTGAATTTTCTGATTATGAAGACATGCCCTTATCTGCTTATGAGGATTCAGATGCAGAGGAATCCATTCCTTCTGCCTCCTCTCCAGAGGATTTTTCTTTTGGTGAAACCTTGCATACCTTACAAGAGCATTTCCCCTGGGAATGCCAAGACTATCCTCAGCCCAAAAAGAGACTCTGAGAATTTCTAGAGTTGTCTCGACACAGGCTCTTAGCAATACCCCCTGTCCTGGATGTTGTGGATGATTTTTTTATGGAATCCAGTCTTACTCCTGACACTTTACCTCCTGCCCCTAGGAAACCAGACAGGTACTACAGAGTACCTGACATATTCTTATCAAGAATCCTACTGCTGACCCAGAGATCATTTCCCAGGGGCCTAAAGGTATCAAGGCTACTACAGTCAAGAATCCCACCCCTTTGGACAGGGATTCCAGAGCTTTGGACAGATGGGGTAAGAACATATATGCCTCTGCAATTCTTGCTATTAGGGCATTGAATTGTCAGTTTTACATGCTGAAGTACCAGCAACATGTTATGGAACTTACTAAACAAAAAGTGGCAACCTTTTCAGACTGTGCAGAAAATAAAGAATTGCAGGAACTTATGCACTCTGCAAACCAAGTCTGCAAGCATACTTTGCAGTGTGACTTTGAAGCCTTAGAAGCATCTTGCCGGGCAGCTGCCACTGGCTCTGTACTGAGAAGACATGCTTGGCTGAAGGAGCAGACCTTGCCAGACTATGTCAAATCAAAGCTACTAGACGCTCCTTTGAAAAAGGACTGTTTGTTTGGCACCAAAGCAGAAGAGGTTCTTAAAAAGATGGAAGAAAAAGCTAAGTCTATGCAGACTGTTAAAGAATTCTTACAAGTGCAACCCCCTACATTCAGTAGGCATTGCCCTTCCAAACACTGGTCCTTTCAAGCCCCCTCCAGGCCTTCTCAAACCAGACCCAGGGAAAACAGACCACCCAGACTACAGTCTCAGGGTATGCAGAGATCTAAGCAATGGAGTGCCTCCACCTCTAAAGCAGGGAGTGGTAAGCCACCTCCTTACGAAAAAAGCTCACAATGACTTCTTTACTCCACTCCCCAGCCCTTCCCAATTACTTGTGGCCCTAGGAGAAAAACTTGCCCTGCATGCAAAAAACTGGCTGCCCATCACTCAGGACCGGTGGGTCCTCAACATTGTATCCCAGGGGTACACATTTTATTTCCATTCACTGCCAACCTCAAGCAGGTTTCCAGACCTTCCTCCAAACCAGTGGGCAGAGGCTCAAAACCAAGTACTTTCCCTGCTCAATATCAGAGCTATTCAGTCAGCTCCAGTAGAACAGAGGGGTCAAGGATTCTACTCCAGACTCTTCCTTGTACCCAGGAAAGAGGGCTCTTGGTGCCCAATCCTGGATCTTTCTATTCTCAACACCTTCCTGGTGGTACAAAAATTCAAAATGCTTACCCTGCAACAGCTTCTTATGCTAGCCAAGGATGCCTGGTTAGTCACCCTAGACTTAAAAGAAGCCTATCTGTATATGCCCATAAGGGAATCATGCAGGAAGTATCTACGTTTCAGGGCAGGGTTTATGCATTGTCAGTTCTCTGCACTTCCCTTTGGCTTATCTACTGCACCCAGAGTATTCACAAAATGCCTGGCTCCAGCCATTGCATACTGCAGGCAGAGGAATATCCAAATTTACCTGCACTTGGACGACTGCCTGATTCAGGTGGACAGTCAGGAATTGCTGCTGCAGCACCTGACATTTGTGAAAAACCTTTTCACTTCCTTGGGGTACTTAAAAGTCTTTGGTGCCAATATTCTCGGGACCTGGAAACAGTCATTCCTATCATACCCTGTCTAAGGACAGAGTTCCTCTAGTGGGCAGAAGCATGCTACCACAACAAGGGAATGCCATTACTCAAACCCAAGCTGCCCAGATCCTAACCACAGATGCATCAGACTATGCCTGGGGGGCACACATGGATGGAAAATGTATTCAGAGCCACTGGAGCCCACGTCAACTTCATCTGTATATCAACCAAAAAGAGATGCTAGCTGTACAGAATGCCCTGATAGCTTTCAGATCCCTAATCTTTCCAGGACAACTGCTAATAAAAACAGACAACACCACAGTTATGTGGTACATCAACAAGCAGGTGAAACCTATTCCTACCCACTCTGCAGGCTAGCCATGGCCCTGTGGAACATGGCCTTGGACATTGAAGTCCATCTGCAAGCTCAATTCCTGCCAGGCAAACAAAACTTACTGGCAGACGACTTAAGCAAAAAATCTCCTAGACCCACACGAGTGGCAATTGGAGCACAGCACCTTCAACCTTCCGATTCAGAAATGGGGGACCCCAGAGGTGGATCTCTTTGCCTCACCCTACAACCACCAGCTCAGCAAATTATGCACCAGGAATCCTCACAGCAGGGCCTGGAAAGTGGATGCCATATCTTTTCAGTGGGTAAATCTCTCAATCTATGCCTTTCCCCTCTCCCCTCTGCCCCTCTTTTCAAGAGTATTACTCAAAATAAAACAGGACAGACCAAGGAGAATTCTGATTGCCCCGGACTGGCCATGCCAGCACTGGTACCCACTCCTGCGCAGCCTGACATCGGTGCCACCCTGGCACCTACACCAGAATCCAACCCTCCTCTCTCAGCAGGAGGGACAGATTCTGCATCCACAACTGCCAACCCTAAATCTTGCAGCCTGGCTTATTCCTTGAATTCTCCCGCAGCAACCTTAAGAAAACAGGTGCTGGACGTCATTTTTGAAGCCAGAAGACGCAGTTCAAGAAAATCCTATGCTGATAAGTGGAAAAGGTACTGCTCATGGATTCAATCTAAAGGAGAGAGCACAACATTGCCCTCTCTGCCTCTTATCCTGGATTACTTAGCAGATCTATTCCACAGAGGCCTGTCCTTCTCCACCATTAAGATACTTAAAATAAAAACCATTAGATACCATACCATTAAGATTAGCCATTTCTGCTCATTACAACACTGAGCCACCTCTCTTCTCGCACCCTCTTATCAAACAGTTCCTGAGAGGGGTAAACAACTTAAGGCCACCAAGGAGAGCACCCAGCCCTGCTTGGGACCTTAACTTTGTACTGGAAAAGCTCACCCCCCCCCCCTTTGAACTTGCTGCATCAGCAGAGTTAAAATTCCTCTCTTCGAAAACAGCCTTGCTTCTAGCCATCACTTCAGCTAGAAGAAGACTGACTAAGCTACAAGCACTGATGGCTGTGGAACCCTTCATTATTTTCCATGATGACAGGGTTTCCCTCAGGACTAACCCTTCCTTTATGCCTAAAGTGGTGTCCAGTGTGACTCTCAATCAATCCATCCATTTGCAAACCTTCTTCTCTAATCCTCAAAATAAAGGGGAAAGGATCCTGCACTCCGTGGACGTGCACAGACAGCTCAGATTCTACATGATATGACTAAGCCCTTCAGAAAATCTGACCAGTTACTAATCAGCTTTGCAACAGGGGCAGAGGGCAAGGCGATTTCAAAACAAACTATTTCCAAATGGAGAGCGCACTGCATTTCTGCCACAAGTACCATGGGAAACCAACCCCTCAGGGGGTCGGAACACATTCCACTAGGGCAACATCTACCTCTACTGCATTTCTCAGGAGAGTCCCTACCAGAGACATCCTGGAGGCTGCTACCTGAAGTTCTGTACACACCTTCACCGAGCATTGCCACCTGCCTATTTTTTCCAAATCCAGGGAAGGTTTTGCAACAGCAGTCCTGCAAGGCATACTAGCCAGCCCCTACTCTTCTTGACTGCCTCCACCCTTCTTCAGCTTTGGGAATCCACCCAAGTTTGATGACTGCAACAGTGAAACACGAAGAACATAGCACAGTTGTGTACACTTACTATAAACGTAGATGTTCAAGTGTATTCACTGTTGCAGTCCTGGTTTCCCTCCCTCCAGCCCCCTGGTTCTCTCTCTCTCTCTCTCTCTCTCTCTCTCTCTCTCTCCTATACATAGCTATTACTAACCCTTTCTGAGGTATTGGTATTTACTTTTTACTGATGGTGTTTTCCCCACCATAACCCAACTCCCTATTTGGGGGGCTCCAGACATTTGGGACAAGAAAAACTGATGTAATGGTGTCGGCTGCCTGTTTTTATACCCCTGACAACCTGACGTCAGTCCTGGAATGACAGTATCCGACGCAGAAATACTAAGTCTCTGGTATTCGGGCTGACTGAGGGCTACCTGCAGGCAGATAATCCAAGTGTGATGACTGCAGCAGTGAATACACTTGAGCATCTACATTTATGGTAAATGTACACATCTGTACTTTTCATTGATTATAACAGAAACCACATTGTCCATCTGGCCCCACTTAGTCACACTCCTTCATTTAGTATTGTGCTTTTTATGAGCCATTCTTCAGAAAAATGCAGTTCTTGCAAAAAATTAACATCTACACTTCTTTTTTAATTTCATTAAACAGCACTTTCTGTGTCACAGTACTGTTACCATTAACACTGATACTTCTCAGGTGGGGTTCCTTTTCTGAAGAGTCTGCATGTGACCTGTGTTTGTGTAAGTTTTCATAAGGTGCTCCAGTATTTTGTCATATCACAAAGATGTGCTTTAAGTAGATTAACAATCCTTCAAATTGCCCATAGGTGTGATGCTAATGTGTGAGATAGTGTGCATGTTGCTTATGAGGGACTGGTGCCCTGCACAAGATTAGATGTTCTTCGTGTTTCACTTTTGCAGTCATTACATTTGGGTTATCTGCTTGCAGGTAGCACTCAGTCAGCCTGATTATCAAAATCTTGGGTCCTGCGTCAGTTGCTGTCGCATCTTCCATGGCATCAGGTAGTCAGGAGTATAAAGCATGCAGCTGATGCCATTACATCAGTCTTTCTTGCCGTGCAGTGCCTGAAGCAGAAGCAGTTCACAAGTGCCGGTCAGCCGACTCCTGAAACTTTCATTTTCAAGTTTCAAAGCTTAAGTTTTCAAAAAAGCTAAGTACCCCATTGGGGATCCCTTTTCTTGCTCTAAACCGATGTCAGTAAAAGTTACAATTGTATTTCTTGTGGAAAGCAAATACCTCATAAAGATTTTCATTTGTACTGCATTTCTTGCTTAGGCCCAGACCACAATGTCCCTCGCTGTCGGTTTTGTGCCTTATTCAATCCTCGAACTATTCGTTGTCTGTTCATTTTTGCTTCAAACTACTTCGGTACTTGATTTAATTATCCAGAAATGGCTTTGGTAAGCCATCCAACTACCGACATTCCGACAAAACATAAAGATAAAGACAGACCACATAGGTCCAAAGCTGCAGATGACGCTTCCTTTAAGCTAGTCGCCAGTTCGCCGGTACTCGGTGAGGTGCTTTCGCAGCCCCTGATACCCGCTATTTCAGATTCGCAGGCCTCTACTGAGAACCATTTGGAGTCCAGTATGCCACGAGATGCTTCTTTGACTATGGAACCTGCAGATGTCTCTACCTTGTATGGATCTGAAGCTGCTGTGCAGGCACCGTCTTCTTTGGGTGTTTTCAGGCCTATGGACTTGCATATCAAACCAATGCCATCTTCTTCTTCAAGGCCTAAAACTCGTTCCACACCTAGAAAACTGACGTCCAAACCGCATGGTCAGGTCCATATGCCTAAAAAACAAATGATAAGAATGGCTGAAGACTTTATTACTCTAATTAGGGGAAGCCAGCCTTCTCCCTCTAAGAAACCTAGAACTGATTTTCCTTCTGATTCTTCTGATCAGGATTCTGAAATTTCTGTTTCTTCTGATGACCAGGATTTTCCCTTATCTACTGATGAGGATTCTGATGCAGAGGACTCCATACCCTCTGCTTCCCTTCCAGAAGATTTTTCTTTTGGTGAAACTTTGCACACTCTTAGGGAGCATTTCCGCTGGAAAAGCCAGGATTACTCTGATAGGCTTAGGGAATTCTTACTCCTACCTCAACACAGGCCTTTAGCTATCCCTCTTGTATTGGACATTGTAGATGATGCCTTCTTGGAATCTAGCCTGGCCCCAGACACTCTACCTCTGGCTCCCAGGAAACCTGACAGGTATTACAGAGTACCTGACTCTCACAAGTTCCTCTTTAAGAATCCCACTGTGGACCCAGAGACCATTTCACAGGGACCCAAAGGCATTAAGGCCACTACTGCCAAAAACCCTACCCCATCTGATAGAGATTCCAGGGCCCTGGGCAGATGGGGTAAGAAGGTTTACACTTCTGCTACTTTGGCCATTAGGGCCTTAAACTGCCAGTTTCATTATGTTAAAGTATCAGCAGCATATTATTGGATTACTTAAACAGAAAATTATGTTGATTCCTGACTGTGCCGAAAATAAAGAATTACAGGATTTAATGCATTCTGCTGAACAAGTTGGTAAACATACTTTGCAATGTGGTTTTGACTCCTTAGAGGCATCTTGCAGGGCTGCTGTCACTGGGTCTGTTAGAAGGCATGCTTGGCTCAAGGAGCAAACTTTGCCAGATCATGTTAAAGCTAAATTACTTGATGCTCCCTTAAGCCAAGACCACCTGTTTAGCAACAAAGCAGAAGAAGTACTTAAAAAGATGGGGGGGGGGGCTAAATCTATGCCAACTGTTAAATATTTCCTGCAAGTACACCCTCCCAGATTTTGTAGGCAGTGGCCTTCTAAGAATTGGTCCTTTCCTGTCTCTTCCAGGCCTTCTCAGTCCAAACCCAGGAACAGCAGACCACCTAGGCTACAGTCTCAAGGTACTCACAGGCCTAAGCAGTGGGGGGCTCCCACTTCCAAAGCTGGAAGTAGTAAGACACCCCCCATGGTAAACTGTCACAATGACTTAACCTTAAAACTTCCAAGCCCTGCTCAAATGACTGCTCCTTTAGGGGGGGGAGATCACCCTGCATGCCAAAAACTGGGAACTCATTACCCAAGACAAATGGGTTTTACATATAGTTTCCTGAGGATACAGATTCTACTTCCACACCTTACCAACCCCAAATGGTTGGCCAGACTTACCCCCAAATCAGTGGGCAGAGGCTCAACAGCAGATTCTCTCTCTTTTAAGTATCAGGGCTATTCAACCTGTCCCAGAAGAGGAGTGGGGACAAGGTTTTTACTCAAGACTTTTCCTGGTACCCAGAAAAGACAACTCCTGGTGTCCTATCCTGGACCTGTCTATCCTAAACATCTTTTTGGTAATCCCAAAATTCAAAATGCTAACTCTTCATCAGCTGCTTCCCATGCTAGGCAAAAATGCCTGGTTGGCAATATTGGACTTAAAGGAGGCTTACCTGCACATTCCAATAAGGGAATCTTGCAGAAAATACCTCTACTTCAGAGCAGACTACATGCACTATCAGTTCTTTGCACTGCCCTTTGGCTTATCTACTGCACCCAGGTTATTCACAAAGTGCCTAGCTCCAGTCATTGCATTCTGCAGGAAAAGAAATGTTCAGATATACCCATACCTGGACGATTGTCTAATTCAGGCAGAAAGCCAGGACATACTATTAAATCATCTGACATTTGTAAAGAAACTGCTAACCTCACTGGGGTACACCATAAATAAAAATAAATCCCACCTAGTACCCTGCCAACAAATTGTATTCCTGTGAGCAAGCTTGAATACAGCTTCCCAGATGGCCTACCTTACGCCAGAGAAACAAGTTCATTTGACAGCCTTCTTCAAACTACTGACCACAAAGACCCAGCTATCTGCAAGGAAAATACTGCAAGCCCTGGGGTTCATGGCCTCTTGCATTCTACTAATTCCATGTGCAAGACTGCATATGAGGAAACTACAATGGTATCTAAAAAGCGTATGGTGTCAACATTCTCGGGACCTAGAATCAATGATTCCTATCATTCCTTGTATAAAGACAGAGTTCCTTTGGTAGGCAGAGGCCTGCCACCACAGCAAGGGACTGCCATTCACTCTACCCCCTGTCGCCCAAACCCTAACAACAAATGCATCACACTATGCATGGGGAGCTCACCTGGCAGGGAAGTGCATTCAGGGCAAATGGAACCCGAGTCAAATGCACCTGCATATCAATCAAAAAAAAATGTTAGATGTACAGAATTCTCTGACAGCCTTCAAGGACCACATTCTTCAGGACAATTATTGGTAAAGACGGGCAATACCACTGTTATGTGGTACATAAACAAGCGGGGGGAGGGACCCACTCATACCCTGTCTGCAGACTAGCCATGGCTCTAGGGAACACAGCCTTGAGCTACCAAGTGCACCTACAAGCTCAATTCCTGCCAGGCAAGCTAAATTCACTGACAGACGACCTAAGCAGAAATCTCATGGACCCACATGAGTGGAAACTGGAACCAAAGATATTCAACATTTTGAGAAACAAATGGGGGAGCCCAGAGATAGACTTGTTTGCCTCCCGTCAGAACTACCAATTGGACAAATTCTGCACAAGGACTCCCCACAGACAAGCTTGGAAAGTGGATGCCCTGTCCTTCACCTGGGAAAGCCTCTCAGTTTATGCCTTTCCCCCCTCTGCCGCTCCTCTCAAAAGTTCTACTAAAGATCAAACAGGACAAACCGAGGACAATACCCATTGCACCAGACTGGCCACCCCAGCACTGGTACCCCTTCTTGCGCAGTATGTCACTGCTAGAACCATGGCACCTAACTCAGACCCCTTCCCTGCTGACCCAGCAGGAGGGCCGCATTCTGCACCCCCAGCTTCAAACCCTGAACCTGGCAGCCTGGTTAATTACCGGAGTTCTCCTATACCACCCCTCAGCAAGCAAGTGCTGGATGTCATCCTGGAAGTAAGGAGGCCTAGTACTAGAAAATCCTATGCTGAAAAGTGGAAAAGATTCTCTTCCTGAAGCCAGACTTAGGGGATGGGCACAACAGTTCCCAGTTTACCGCATATTCTTCAATACTTAACAGAGTTGCTTCACAAGGGCCTTTCCTTCTCTTCTATTAAAATTCATGCCTCAGACATTTCAGCGCATTATAATACTGAGCCCACCCCTCTTCTCTCACCCCTGCTGAAACAATTCCTCAGAGGAGCCAAAAATTTAAGACCACCCAGGAGAGCCCCTACGCCAGCCTGGGACCTTAACTTGTATTGGAAAACCTCACTCTACCTCCTTTTGAGCCACCTGCAACTGCAGAGTTGAAATTCCTTTCTTGGAAAACAGCCTTCTTTCTAGCCATCACTTCAGCAAGAAGGGTGTCTGAATTACAGGTCCTCATGGCAGTGGAGCCCTTCATCATATTTTGTGCGGACAGGGTGTCCCTCAGGACTAATCCTTCCTTTATGCGCAAGTTGGTATCCAGTGTGGCCCTTAATCAGTCCATTCATTTGCCAACCTTCTTCTCTAATTCATAGAACAAAGGAGAACGAATACTGACCTCCTTGGACGTGCACAGACAGCTTAGATTTTTTTTGGACAGGACTAAGCCTCTCAGAAAATCTGAACAGTTGCTAGTTGCCTTTGCTGCAGGGGCAGAGGGGAAGGCCATTTCAAAGCAAACCATTTCTAAGTGGATATACCATTGCATTCATTTCTGCTATAAGCACCATGGAAAACCTACCCCACTGGAGATAAGATCCCATTCCACCAGGGTTGCATCTACTTCTACAGCCTTTCTCAGAGGTGTTCCTACCAGGGACATCCTAGAAGCTGCTACCTGGAGTTCTGTACGTACCTTCACCAAGCATTACCACTTACCATTTTTTTCTAAATCCAGAGCTGGTTCTGCCACTGCAGTCTTGCAGGGCCTAATAGAGGGTCCTAATGCTATCTAATTGCCTCCTACCTTCGTTAGCTTTGGGAAGCTACCCAAATGTAATGACTGCAACAGTGAAACACGAAGAACATAGTACAGTTGTGTACACTTACCATAAATGTAGATGTTCGAGTGTATTCACTGATGCAGTATGGTTACCCTCCCTCCAACCCCCTGACTTCTATTGACTATACCTCTCTTCTTGTTTACTGTATTTAAGCTTTCTGGTGTATTTGCTTTTTGTTGGAGGTGTAATCTTGCATATAATTGCTTCCCATTATGGGAGCACCTGATGTCTGGGCAAGAAAAAACTGATGTAATGGCTTTGGCTGCATGGTTTATACCCCTGACTACCTGACATCATAGAAGATGAGACAGCAACCAATGCAGGACCCAAGACTTTGATAATCAGGCCGACTGAGGACTACCTGCAAGCAGATAACCCAAATGTAATGACTGTAACAGTGAGTACACTCGAACATCTACATTTATGGTAAGTGTACACAACTGTACTTTTCTCTGTTTTGTGCCCACAGAGTACCAGGAAGGGATAAACTGCAAACAAGCTAAACACCAAAACAAAAACAAAAAACGAAAAGCAGGCAGTAATGAAACCTAAAACTCACTTTATTATTAATAATGTAAGTGCTTTCGTCCACTGTTACCAGCCTTCATCAGACCTTTAAATATGGTCATATGACCGTTTATATAAAAATAATGTATACTTTAATCAAATATTTAAAGATACAAGGTACCTTAACATACAAGTCACAAATAACATAAAATTACTGAAAAAAAAAGAGAAGAAAACATACTACAAATCATAGAATCAATCAAATGTTAAAAAAATATATAATTACGGTACCATACCCAGTTTAAAAGCCTGCAAAATATATACAATATGTAATGTACATTGTATTATTATATTAATATTTTAATATATCAGTATATTAACACCTGTGATCCACTCAAACACACTACAATCAAGAATTTAAATTAACTACCCCTGCAGTAAACTTTCACTTTGAAAAGATTTCACCTGTCATAAACTTTCATTTTTAAAACACTTGAAATAGAAATAATCTCATTAAGACCTGGAGAAACTGAGGCATTAAGATAAATCTGCCACCAAAGTTCATGCTGCTCCAATAAGATGTTCCATGGACTTCCTCTAGGATTTGTTTTAACATGTTCTAACACAATAAAGTCAAATTCATGGTTATTAAAATCATTAATATCCTTAAAAAGGGCATTGGTGGTCTTAGCCTTTTTGATTTCATATCCATGTTCATAAATGCATTGCTTAAGCTTATGCTCCATTTTGCCAACATAATAATCAGGGCAGATCCTACATTTTGCAGCATAGTCCACTCCCTTGATGTAACAGCAATACCGATCAGAGATTACAACCCATGTAATATCAAGAGTCAAGTCGGTTACACTCAAAATATTCCATATTCAGTTGTATTGCCAAGATGTTTGACGTTATAGGCAGAAAACTGTCACACCAGTCCTTGAAATTCCTGTATCTCCTAAAAACTACTTTGGGACAAGGACCCAGTATCCCATGGAGGTCCTTGTCCACTGTAATTAACTTCCAGTTCTTATAAATAACCTCCAAAATCTCACTACAGTCATTGATGTAAGTAGTAATAAATTCATTGTCTTCAAAACTACTACTCATAGGGAAAAATTATTGTTGGGATTAGAATGAGGGACTTCACTGATGACCAACACCCCCCTTTGGACCAGGCCCGCGTCTTCCTCAATTCATGTGCCATGATTATCTCACAAGCCTCTACTTTTAGATTCATAGATTCATAGGTTAGTACTAAGCTACTGCCCTTGCGAGATATTTTAAGCTTAGCCAATTATCCCTAGTGAGACTCAAACCCTGCACCTTGTGTTTGTAAGGCAACACCTTAACCATTAGGCCACCCTCCCAACCAAGGGTTGTATCTGTTGTATCAGAACAGCATCATTAACCATGCAGGAATCAACACACCTCCCCAGGATGGGTGAGCTGTATCTTGCTTACTTCCATTCTCCATCCCAGCTCTTCCAACAACCAAGCCCACCACTCAAACTGCGGTCTTCAGGGTCACATTTGCAGCTTAATTTTTTTTTTGTGCCACACAGCTGGGCTTAGCATGCTCAGACAATATTGATGCAGAGTAAGATGACGTGATCTTAATGTGTCTTTGAGTTAAGATTGCAGTGTAACAGGTTGTCATTAAACACTCTCAAGCATAGTTAAATAGAAAGGATACACTTGGAGTATGAGGGGAGGACAAAAGGTAGCCACAGAGGACATCACTCTTGCTAGATATGTGTTTTCTGGCAGTGCTAGGTGGTTGCTTTGCCACAGGGAATATTGCTGGTTGTAGGCATGAAGAACACATGCCTCAGCGATGAAGATGTGGATACTTAGTAGTATTCCCAAAGTGTTGTCCACTTTGGCAGAAATGCCTTTAGTATGGCTGCAGCTGGGTTAGCTAGTCTGGTCATAATACATGCACTTCATCAACCCAGGCAAGGAAATCTGGGAAAGCAGTATCCACAACAGCATTTATGCCCATTAATTCTAATCTAAGTAGATGTCACTATGTTTTATGTTAACATAAAATGTTTATATTGTGATCCTTCAATACAAGGGGTATTTAGGTAGTTGACCCAGAGGGTGCCAAATGATCTGTGATTGTTCTGTTTTCCCGTACTCATTGCTATGGTGCCAGTAGGTTAGTCACAGACAGACAGACAGACATAGAGCTGTAGCATGGCTGGTCTGTGTTGCATGTATAACAGTGTTCACAGTAGTACCCTGTCAACTTGTTTGCCACACATGCTGTGTGGTATTTGAGGATTTGACTTCAGTTAGGATTTCTGGCATTGTCGTCATGTTCTAAGCTGTTGCTTTGCAGGTGAAAAGGAGTGTAATGCAGTGCATTCTCTGTGATGTCATCCGCTATGATGATTTGGCTCCTGTATAGCAGAATGCAAATATGCATGAGAAATCAAGTGATAGTACGTAACATTATTGTCACTACATGAAGGCACATATGGCGTACATGTAGTGATGTCCAGACTGCCAGCTGTAAGAATGGTAGTGATGCTGGGATGTAAGAGTTT
Organism: Protopterus annectens; assembly: GCF_019279795.1. Taxonomy (NCBI): domain Eukaryota; kingdom Metazoa; phylum Chordata; order Ceratodontiformes; family Protopteridae; genus Protopterus; species Protopterus annectens. Next base: position 95,705,216 of record NC_056736.1, read on the forward strand.
GATGGTGCTTCTATCTCAGTAACACTAAAAAGGTAGTATTGTGTAGAGATGAGATGTCACTTTGGTTAAATGGATTTTTCCATGGATGTTTCTGTAAAGAGGGAGTCACATTAGCAGCAAAATCTGTGGTGACAGTGTTACATGTGATGTTTCCTCATTCCATGCTATGGTTTTGCCCCTGCATGTGTGAATAAAAATGAACTGATAAGAGGACGTTTATTCATGTTTGGAGGTATGTGCGGTAACAGAGTTCATAGTGCTGTTTCTCGCTGCTATGTGGATTTAGCAGTGTTAGAATTCACAGCTGTCGCACTGCCCATACCCCACGTTTCATCATGCTATCCTTCCAGAGTCTGGGTAAGTCCACACAACCTTGTGACTGGTTATAGAATACTAATGAGTACCACCATTTCCAATCACTGCCTCATTGGAATAGGACGTTTGTATCTTGCATCCTCCAATTGGGACAGTATGGTGCCCTTGTTGACTTGACCTGTACATAAGGGATGCAGACGACTGGCTTTGCTAGAAGAATATCACAGCCTGTTGACAAGTGACGCAAACTCAAACATGCTTCATCTGTCATGGTTTTTGCTCCAGATTTCATCCAGGAGTTTGTGCAATTCTTTATTATGCCAGCTGTAGCAGCATGTGTACATGTGTAGGCAGTATTAACATGGTTGCAAGCTCATGTATTCAGAATGTCATGTCTGTTCTAGATGTCTCATTTGCCATATACGTGTGTGTGTCTGTGTGTTTGTCTGTGTGTGTGTGTGTGTGTGTGTGTGTGTGTGTGTGTGTGTTTACTCTTACATGCACATGTGTCATACCTCTCAACTGTCCAGATTTTTGCCTCACATTTTTGATTTAATACTCATTGTGGTCGTCTGGGAAATTACTGAGAAATGACATCACTAAATAATGACATATTTTTCAGTTTCAGACTTCATATCCTACAAAAAATGCATGCTAACACAGATCCTGTTATTCTAACAACTAAGTTTATAAGAGCAATATTAAAAATCTGTCCCTATTTTTGAGCCATTGTCTCCCTATTATTTTAGGCTTTATCTAGATTTCCTGCTCTAAGAGGCTGAGAGGTATGGCGTAAGTGCATGTGTTCACACACACATCTGTGGTGTTAGTGCTGTGCAAATTATGTTACTTTGTGACAATGCCTCTTTTTTGTGAATAGCTGCCATGTCTGGTATGTGACGTGTAGTGTACAGAAAGTTCAGTTTGCACTCTGGTCATCACATATTTTGAAAGATGTTCTGTAATACCTCACTTCACTCTATGTTAAGCTGCATGGGCACTACTTTTGAAACCACCCTTTTGTCACAAGATATGCTTCCAAGTTTGCCCTTGCAGGTAGCAGTGTTCAGTGTGCACTTATTGGTGTATACTGATCTGAATTTGTACCATATCATGTCGCACAGACACAAAAATTTACTAATTGTTCAAATTACCTGTCAGACTAACTATGCCATGTCTGTTTGTGTTTTCCAGGTATTCCAGTTTTCTCATGGTGTTTAAAAACAAGCTGGTTTATTGGCTCCACTAAACTATTCCTATGTGTTGTATTTACCTTTGTCCCAGTGCTCTGGTCATGTCTGAAACTGTTCTATAGATTAGCTGACTTACCTGGTCAATGTTAAATAAAGAATACATTTCTTAATAGCTGTGTGAACAGCTACATCTGTTGTAAAATCTTGCAGGGCGTCTGAAGGGTGCTTGTCCAGGCATTCGTTCCCATGGAGCAACATCGGTGGAGACTTCAGAAGTGCACTGAAGTGCTGCCTTCGAGGGAGCAAGGATAGCCATGTGGGGTTACGTCACTTACGAAAGCAAGTGACAGAGCACTTGCTGCACATACCCATTGCATGCTGAACACTGGGGCAGATGGAACGTATGCAGTGGGAGTTAAGGCAGTGCATAAAAGAAAATTCACCCACTCCTAATGGCTCCTTAAATGATGACCCTTCCAGCCAACTCTTGTCCTCTGTTGATAGAGGGAACAAATGTGCCAAATTGTTGGAGGGGGCTGATGATCTGTAGGCAGCAAAAGATGACAAAACAAGTTTATTGAAACTGTGACGACCATGCCCTGGCCCAGCAATCAAGGAGCCTCACTCCTCACCACTAACATCAGGGAGGTTGTCTCCTAAAAGAGGAAAGGATAACTAATACACACAGTAAAGTTCAATTTCCCTTAAGTGCACACAGAGCTCACAATCAGTCTGGGGCTGGTTGCTCCCTTGCTCACCAGGTCCCCAGTAAGACTCCCCATTGGCACAGCTATAGGGTCCAGTTCTCAGCCTAGCTGGGCAAGCTAAAACCTCCAGTACCCTCTCTGTCCAACCAGTGTTTCATGTCCCTGCCTAAGTAGCTGACACAACACACACACACTTTAAGAAGTGGTTATACAACCACACAGACCCTCCTGGGAAAAGGCTGGGAAAAGGCTGGCACAGGTTCTCCACCTGTGCCCATTACCCAGACCATACGTTAGTAATTCCTGCCACCACCCAGCTAATAATTATCAGTTACTAAAAGGCCCTTAAAAGGGTGTCCAGTTATTACTGTGCAATATTATAATCCAATGGCAGTATGACTAAACAGTCGAGGCTTAATTTGGGGTGACAGTAAAAATCTGTAAATATGTAGAGGCTAAATTATCTCTACATAAACCAGCCACAGGTAAAGGTTTTAAAATATTTACTAATAAATAATTAAAACACAGACAAAAACTACTGCAGTACAATGCTACTGAAGTTAAAACAATATTGTAGGAAAGATCTGATTTCAAAGAAAAATATTTAGTCTAACTTTCTTCTAAGTTTAACTGTTCCTAAGAGAAATCACAGTGCTATAATCCTACTTACATACATAAAGCGTAAGCAGTGCTGGGTTAGATATCCAAGATCAAAATGATTCTCAGTCTCTCACTGAACAATAGTTTTTAAACACTAACCAGCAGCTCTCTAAGGCCCTCCCAAATTACATAATTTTGACACTTAGTCTGGAGTTCCCAGGCCACAAACTGCATTATTTGGCAAGATAACACATGCTCAGGAGACTACAACAATAAAAGGCATTTCACAAATACACTCTAGCATAAACCAGAGCAATAAAGTACATTCCATATGTAAATTCTGGCCCTTAACTTTAACCTTAAAACAATGGGCTTGAAACCTATCCAGACTCACTGGAGCCGACTTGTAAAACATCAAAGAGATTCATAAGATCTTTTCAATTTCAAAAGACACATTTGAAATGCTTGGCTTGGTATTCCTTACAGCAGATGGCAATGTTGCAACAGTCTTGAAGTTCACCTTTTACAGTGTTTTCTTTCATTTAAAAACACACACCTGTATTTTACATTTATTTCTACAATAGAAATATGTATCAAATTCTATTTGACTGGACTGGCAGCCTTCACCCATCTTCCTCCAGTTTTCACAGAAACATTTTTCAACTTTGTACTGTCCATTAAGAAATGACAGGGTTCCTTTTACCCCTGAGATTATCATAGTTATACATTTAAAATGTTTTCCTTAAATTTGTTATAGTTTGCATTCTGCTTAAACCAAGCTGTTTAAATATTTATTTTCTGACAGACTTAAACTACTATAACTTAATCAGTACTGGCATAGCTTTGCAAAAGGACAGCGGACGTGATAAAGACCAATAACCTAATGCAAAGCGCCATCAACCTTGGAGGGAGACCAACACGACTGCAGGTAAATCCAAGTATGAAAAAAGAAAATGAGCAGTGAAAGTCAGATGCTTTATTCAGATTTTAGCACTTTTATTTCTACCAGGAACTTCATAAGAATCTGAAAGAGCTGCATAAATCACTTCCTTATATACAAGCCCCCTTAAAGATAGTGTAATAAATGCATAAACAAATGAACAAAAATGAAAGGAAGTGAAACAAAACCAAAGTCTGCCCAGAAACATGTCTTAGAATCAAATGATGGTGCACTGTTGCTGCCTTATATAGGAGTTAATGTAAATTAAGAAAGTAAACTTTAAAAACATATACCACTTTCAACAGAGTGTTAGAGAAGCATGCTGTGCCATTTCCCTAAAATAATGTTAACATGCGTGCAGTATAAACAATAATGAATAATAAGTGAAACATTACATAATTTAAAACGTTTACATTTTTCTATGTAGTTTAATAAATGTCTAACAAATGCAAATGCAATACTGAGCATTTCTAATAATATGACATTTTAATTTTTAATACTGAGAGAATTTATGGCATGTCATTCAAGCCAGGTAGATCAGTTACATTTAATCAGAATTGCCATTTTAATTCGCTAAATTCTATAAAGTTACTCCAGTGTCCACATCTGGAGTTCCAGGAATTTTTTTACAGTATTCTAAATTAGTATGTGCAATGGTCTGTGCAAACCACCTTGTGTCTGTATAAAGCATTTTTTGTGTTTTCCTTGCCAATGTCGTAAATATGTTTTTGTGTTCTTTTGTGAAATGCTCACTCAGTTTTGCCTGTATAAAAACGGTGGCATCCTGAGCAGACTGCCAGACAGACTAAACCTGTTGTAGCACAATTACCATTGGCAAATTTAATTTTGCTGTTAAGCCCATCACCAAGAGTAATTTCTTTCTGTGTGGTAATGTAGGGGTATGATTTATAGAACCCACTTGGAGTGGTGCCTTTTTTGTGTCCAGGTCCATTGGTGGGGGTACCATAACTTTTGAAAATTTGCTTTAAATTGTGTGCTGTCTTGTACACAAATATTGGTTCAGAACCCAAAATGTCCATCAAGGTGGTGTTATAACTTATAATGTACCAGTTCCTACTGATAAAGTTTTTAGCATAGGGGGCTCTTCATTATATTGTATGATCAATGCCCTTTTGTAATCATGGTACTCTCCAGTGGAGTGCTTCTCAGCTACCATGTTTTTCTTTTCTAAACGTAAATGTAATCCTAGTAGAGGTTTGTGTTTGCTCCCCCATTCATGTAGTATTTCCATACTAATAGTGTTTGCAAAATCTGCTGGATAGAGCCTCTGGGTAAACATGTTCTTTAGAATAGTGAATTAGTCTTCCACTGCCCCTTTACTAGAAGTCTTTCTAGCTACTCGAATGTGTTGTCCTTTTACCAAACACTTTTTGTAACTCATAGGGTGGTAACTGTTGTAGTGCAAATATGAGGTAACTGAAAGTTGTGTTTCTGTAGATCTTAGTTGTAAACCCATCTGTTGCAGATGAAACTTGAAGTGTCAAGATAGTTAAAAGGAAGTGGAAGTACTGAGCTATTTAACAAATTCTGGAATGAATTCTAAGGGACCCTCCAGCAAAATAAAAATGTCAGCCAGTTATCATAAATATGTTTTATAGAATTTAATAAATTCTGATTCAAACACGCGTAGGTTCTCCCATGAGAGTTTTGTCAAGTTGTCATATGAAGAGGCACAGACCGCTCCCATGGCAACTCCCTTGATTTGTTTAAAAAACTCACCCTCAAAGTGAATAGATTTTTTTCCCAGTACAATCAACATCAATGCTTTAATTTTACCTGGATGTTCGGCAAGAAAGATCATTCTGTTAAACTGTATAAAATAGTTCAGTGCCCTCGATGTTGAGTATGCAGGTTAAAACATCTATAACATCTGTGGTGAGAAATCCTATATTTTTGGACCAAAGTTTGGGAGAAAGTCTGTTAAGAAAGCCCCACAAATCATTCAGTAAATGAGATCTTTCCTCAAACCATTTCAATTTTTGTCATTGTAGACTGCTAAAATGTGAGTTTTTGAGCCATGTGCTGCCACTATGGATCTGTACTCCTTTTACCCCTGAGATCATGATAGCTGTAAATGTAATCTTTTTGTACTTAAAGTTGTTACAGTTTGCATTCTGCTTAAACCAAGATGTTTAAATATTTATTTTCCGATAGACTTGGTACTGATTAAGTTATTGTAGGCTGACATAGTTTTTGCAAGCAGTGGCAGTAATTTTTTTATCCTTTCACTTCTTTAACATGGAAAATTACATTGCATCATTTTAAATTCTTAATTTCATAGCTTTTCTTTAGAGTACAACTTCAATTTCCTATCAAAACATGTTCCTAGATCCTTGAATGAAATGTTAGGTTTTACTCTTTCTCCTCTGGAAAAGTAACCTTTCATATTTTATATTTCTGTATCACATTAAGATATTTTATCTACTCTACATTTAGTAAAACATAGCTTTGTTGTGACCCCTGAATATTCAGTTTACATATGATAGCAAGATACCAGAATCGTTATGACATGGTAATGTTTCAGCCATCCAGTACTGTCAAGTTATGTTTGCCTCCTGCAGTGAGTAGGCAAGTAGGGAATGGAAGTAATTGTCTGGCCTTCCTTCTTTATCACGCCATCACTCCCCCACCACACACACATGCCTATTGACCGGTAGAGTTGCCAGTCTGTCTACTACATGTCTTTGGAATGTTGGAAGAAACAGGAGTATTCAGGAAAAACAAAAGTACAGGGAGGAATTGTAAACTCCACTCAGGGGGCACTTAACCAAGATGTTAACCAGGGAACCTCTTGCTGTGAGATGTCAGTGTGACTCACTGCACCAGGTTGATATCACTTACTAAACTACCTGCATATTTTGCCACTGTAAGATTTGCATTTATCAGAATGTCTTAGTTATAAATGGAAAATTAATGAGGCCTCTACTCTGATCCTTATTTTCTTATAGTTGAGTTTAATTGCATCTACCACAGCCTAGTGTGTAGACATTGCTAGATCAGTTCTGCCATTTTTTGCCAATGACAAGTAGTTTATTTACTTAATTGTTTTATGTCATATTGACCGCCATGCCTGCAGACCCTCAAGCTTCCCTCTAGTTGGATAGGGTCTGGTTGCCTATGGACTCACCCAGCCTGTAGTGCCAGGATGAGAACTCTATGGAGGGGCTATCATTTAAGCAACTGTGAAGTGTTATGTACCCTCAACAGCATCCTGCCAGTTGTCTGCATTTTTAATGCCCTGTTCCTACCTCTCAGCAGAGAAACATATGACCTCTGTCACTGACAGGCCCACTGCACTTTCCATATGTGACTACATGCTCCTGCACATCCACTTTGAAGGTTACCTCCATCAGTAGTGTAGTAATAAATGTTTATTGATCAGCGAGATTCAGGCTTTACTAAAATCTGCCTGTTTTGTCTGTAGGGCTGACTCTGCTATAAACTTATCATCCTGCCCGGTACAAGCATCATTGGGGTGTGATGTCTTTGGGCCTTAGGGTGGCCTGCTGTGTGTCATTTGCTCAACACCCCTTCATATAGCATGGGACAAATGAGAAAACAGCTGCTATTATACTGTAGGTGACCTTCACTAGAGATAGCCATATAAATAAATCTCCTCTGTAGGAGGTCAGAAACTCATTCTATAGTGGGACCTGTTTAACGTAAGCACCTGTATACCTTTTTACAGTATATGAGAATGAAAAATACATTATGTTCTCTTCTATAACTGCAGCAAGTAAGGAGAATTGGCTGCTGTCAGGAATTACAGCATTAAGTATCACATGCCCACATTTGTATCCGCTTTTATAGCATTATAGAAACATGTTACAAGCTGCATTTTTCATTATATATTTTCTTCACCAGACCACACCCCCAAAAATATTATAGTCCTGGATTTGTGTTTTGCACTTACATTATAAATGGTAATTTACACCAACAGCAAAATTTACACCTTGCAAAACTGCATTTGCGTTCTCAGTAAGTATGTTGTAAAAGTCACCACCTCCCCACACCAAGCATGTTATATAATTCGTTTACATCTACTTCAGTAATATTGTAAAGTGTCCCTGACTACTTCATCACTAATACATTAACAAGGTTAAATTTACATCTTTGGAACTGTATCAGAAGTGGCCTAAATCACCCCCCACCAGTGCTGCAGGTTTGCAGTTGCATCAATTTCATGCACTTTGCAAATGGCTTCAGCACACAGTTGCATGTCTTACAAACCTGGATTAGCATCCACTGCAGTTTTATTCGAAATGGTCTCGCAACTCCTATCACAAGCTTAAAGGCTTGCTTTTGTATCCAGATTTACTAACCATATGTATTTTCTCTCTCTCTGTCTCTCTCACACACACACACACACACACACACACACACACACACACACACACACACACACACACACACACACACACAAATAAAATAGATATGCATGTGTGTCAGTGTTACCATGTGGTCCTGTGGTGCTCAGTTTTCTTCAATGAAAAATGCATTATGTCCTGGCTCACTGCCTACCTCCTGAGATGTACATGTGAGATATCACCACCTGGGAGAATGCCTATTACAGACAACTGATTTTTTTAGATGTGGTCACTGAGTTACCCCAGGATGTGGTACCAATACATTCATTATAATGCCTTCGATATTCCGCATCAATTGGCTGCAAGTCCTGTTAATATGTCATCCTCTTTGATAATGGAGGAGCGATGTTGTCATCATGGCTGCAATCTATAGCACCTTGCTTATTTGGTGGAGCTACATTTCTGTGGAGTAAGTGTATAGGGGTACACCATTTCAAGGGGTTCTGGGGAGCAGTTTACCCTCACCTACAGGACGTATCATGTCATTGATTACTTTTTTGGTACTAGGTGACAGAGATCTCCTCACATTATCATCCTTAGGCTGCTGAAATGTCCAACCAGCCAGGAAGGAGTGCTTGGACATGTTAATGGTCAGATGGATGGATCATGCATCCATCAATGCATACCCATTCAGTAAGGATCGGGTTTGTGTAACATCACATATATGCTTCAAGGTGGGTTGTACAACCACTTAATGTGATGAGGCTTTATCTTGCACGGCAATGCCTTTTGCACCTTAACAAAGTGTGCAGCATCATTGCCATGAAGCACTGCTAGTTGTGCAACACTAAGTGCTGTTATTTATATCTTCCACTCCCTGTTGTACTCTTACAAAATAGTGCAGAGTGTGCAACACTGACGGAGTACATTTGTATTTTTATACTGATGGAATTGGGTGCTGCCCTAGAGGACAGTTTTGCATAAGCCTTCATCAGCTTTCTACATACTATTTCTGTTTATGTTGCTTTCATCATTCATAGCACATTTGCATAACATAAGATGCTTATTAATGAAATGGAAGCTTCTTTCAAAAAGAACCTCCAAGCTTACTTTCTCAGCAGATGGCAATGTCACCGCTCCTCTGCACCAGAGTAGCTAGTCTTAATCAATTATCCCCAAGTATTACATCCTGTACGTAAATTGCCAAAAGCTCTCTCATATATATATACAGGTATATATGCATGTCTATGTTTATATATGCACACCAGTAGTACATAATTTAGTCTGTGCATTATATTATTTCTGATAATTACTTAAGCATAGCCTGTCTTAAAACAGTAAAAAATTTCATGGTTCTAACAGTTATTGTTATCTTTCTTTCCTCCTTTTGAGTCTGTCCGCTACATATTACAGTTATCGGTTGCTTCAGTGCACCTAAACAATTACAGACTCATGCTGTGAGTACATCCAGTGTTGTACAGTGTACAGATTTGTTCATGAACTGCACACCTTTGATGTGTTCCTTGTGTGCCATTTCTGTATATTGCAAAAATATTACTAACCCTGGAGTTTTTCTCTCAGGTTCTCTGCTGAAAAGGGGTATTTCATGGCACAGTCAGACAATTCCAGGTAAGCAAATGGAAATAATGAATAAATGTATAATCAAACAAATGTGCAAGACAGCACAAAGGGCACCATGGAGTGTGCAGTATGTTTATAAATTCTAGTCTTTATTAATTAATAAAACTGCATGAACCAGTGTAAATTGTACTACTAATTCACTTTCTCCAAGCAAGTTTTGGCCAAGTTATACCATTGCAATAACCTCATTATCCCCACAGGAAGTGACAAAGTTTGATCACAATTATTGCACTGATTCTTGATCATCTGGCAGCAGCTTAATTGTTCTGCTGTTGTATATTACTCAGAAGTTTGAAATCATCATATGGGGGTAACTTGAATTTATGCATGTTCACAATTGCATTTCTCTCTCTATCGTTCTGTAGATAAAATGCTGAAGAAATTTGCAAGTTTTACTTGACATGCACTAAAATTTTGACATGTAGGGGAGTTTGTTGGCTGATCATGTGTGTTGTGAATTTTTCTGAAAAGATCCATGTCTTTTTCAGGTCTTCGACAAGATTTTGCCTCATCTTCAGCATCCATATCACTACGCAGCTCTACTTTATCACTTCATTCAGGAAGGAGAGGAGCAGGAAGTGACCAGGAGTATGACCGCTACAGTCTAGAAGATGAAGAGGAATATGACCACCTTCCACCTCCACAGACGAGACTTACTCGCTGCTCACCAAATGTGAGAGGAATCCCACATTCACAGACTTTTACTAGTATTCGTGACTGCAGAAAAAGCCCCACTTCCCAGTATCTTCATGTAAATAGTTACCAGCAAAACTCTTCACCTCAGAACCAGACAACAACAGAACAGCAACAATGCAAATCAAATTCAGGTAGCTATGCTATTCTTTGACTGTCCACTACTTTTGTAGAACACCTGCTTGTTAGCAGTTTTTTTTGTTTCCTGAATCCGTTTTCTTTCATACAGTCTAAAGAAACACTGCCATCCATTTTGCTGCACATGCAGTTAATCTCACAAGCTAAAGGATTATTGGCTGATGCAATAATTTAGCTTGGCTTTGCAGCAGAAGGTCATTAGATTGGCGTCATTCTCCTTTATGATGCCGAAAGAATAAATGCGGCATATCTGAATTTGGAAGATATGTAGAAGCATTGTTTGGGAATGCATTGTGGTACTCACTGGTTAAACAGAGCCCATGTTCTGCATATATATCATATCTAGCAGACTTAAAGGATTTCATCCATGTCTCTTGATATATTCAAGTTACAGTGTAGTACAGGCAACTGTCCTGTGTTAGAGCTATGGAAATGATTATAAACCAAACTTTTGGAGTCATAGATGGCATTCTTCAGTATGCATGTAGAGTGCATCAAGCCATGTCATTTCAAAATTTTTAACCAACTAGTCTGCTATCACTGAAGTTCCACTATGTATAACAGAGTTTGCTTTTTTTACTATTTCTCTTATTGTAACTCTCCAGCATGTTGTAAGAAACATATAAAGCTGTTAATTTTCTGATAGCTACATTCCCAAGTGTTCATGCTGATGGCATGCATAGAGCATTTTTTCAGTACTGTGAGCAGGTATTTATTTATATGATTGTATTTATTTATCATTTTTTTACTGGGATAGAGCACTGATCAAAGATGTCTGAGTGCAGGCTCATCCAAGGGACACAATTTATGTGAAACATTACAACAAAAAGTATTGGTATGAAACTTTTTGACATACATGAGCAAGTATCTTCCAGAATTTTGATCAGTCTATAAGGAGTGGTTAGAAGCAGCCCTGAGAAAATGTATTATTAATTCTGTACCAGAATGGGGGAACATTGATTAGCCTTTCTCTCATCTCATGAAAAGGAAAAAAAAAATGTACTGTCTACTAATATTAGAGGGATGATAAAAGAAAAGAACAGAAGTAAACAGAGAGATAACATTGTTTTCATCAGCATACTCCAAATTGTTGTCATGTGGCATAAACAGATTTTGGTATTAGATGTGCTTTGTGAACCTTACTTATTCCAGCAGTCATGTGGTGCTAATTCTGGTGGAGTGACCTTATTACTTCTGATCATAAGAATACAGATGGTGCAGCAGATATGTTTGGAGCGGGCAAAGACCTGCTGTCAGGAAACATAAATGTGAAAGCAAATTGCAACTAGGGCATTATTTGCTTTTAAGAATGGACTAGGATAATTTTTCACAAAGGTAGCATCGTTGTTGTCTAGTACTTGTGTGCAGTAGTACTTCATTGCTGAGGCGTACTGCTTTTTGGCACTGTATGGTTACACAATAATGTCTCCAGTATACTGCAGGTGTGTCACCCCTGAGGCATTGGCAGTATCTGTAACATGTCATGGCGAAGGAATACTGTAGAGCAGGCTTCTACGAAGATTTGTTTCCCTGTCCTCATTATGCATTGAAGACTCTTTGGTGGAGTCACCTGCCTTCTTTGTCTCCTCAGATTAGAAACATATGCAGTGAGAATTCAATCTTTCTCCCAAAAAGTTAACATTTAGTAAGTACAGAACCACTTGTCTTAAAGTTGTTTTCAGGTCTTTTTTAGGGGGATCCTTATAGGAAATGAGAAACCCCTGCCCTTTAACAGCATTCAAGGCACTGATAGTATATAACATAAGCTTTTTCTGGACTTTATAGTTTCATTCTAGTTTATCAGTACCCTTTAGCATGTTTGAAAATTACAGAGTAAGTAAATAATTGATACTGCTGTTAAGTGAGGAATCGGTCTTGTGTTTACTTGGTGCTTTGCAGAAACTTGTAGCTACTGTGCAGTGACTGAGCATTCTGTTTCAGTTGCATATTCAAAGCTCAAGAAACTTGTAGTTATGTTAGAAGTGAGCACAGTGTTTAATGCATTATTTATTATCATATTATTGTGAACAAATCCCTTGGCGTTACAATGCTGCATTCTTTTCATTTTGAATAATAGTTTGTTTTCCCACACATTTTGTTGCCAGTATACTAATGTAGCCATTTCCAACAAATATATTATGTCTAGTTGATTAGATACTAAAGCATTTTTCATCAGTGGCTTTATTAATTATCATTCCCAACTTAAAGGGCTCTGTAATTTTTTTTCTATGTTCTGTTTTTGATGTTTTAGGCCTTGAAACATTTCAGTACTTTGTTAGCTGCATTGTTGTTCTTCGTCATCATCATGGAATCAAATTATAATAAATACAGCGAGAACGATAACTACTTGATCAAGTTGTTCCTTTGACTTGATGTTTCTCCTTACTGCTTGACCCTGTACGAAGCTGTCTGACAGATTACCTTATATAAATTGCTAACACCTTTCCTGGTTACCATAAAATGCATCTGATGTTGTAAATCTTTATTCATTCCTTACTGATAGGACCAGTTCCATCCTCAGAACTGACATGGCCATTTCCAAGCTTGCACCAGCCAAAAACTCTCAGCTAAGACCTACCCATAATGCCCCTGTCATAGTCTCTCCAGATCTTGTTTGCTGCGTTCCTCGTCAGATGTACCAAGCCTTCTCTCTCAAAGCTAAGTATAAAATTTGTATATTTTTGTGTAGTTTCTCTCAAAACGTTGCCTTTTTTAGTCAATCTTGCTAATTTCTCCTCTCACCTGTAATCTGCTTCTACTTCCTACCCTCTACCTTTGGTAGTTACCTATCATTGTTGGTACTGTCCCTCTTTCCTACCTTTGGTAGGCCCTCTTTTTACCACTTGTGGTATTTCTAGATACCGTTGTTGTTACTTTTCTCTCCTATATATATTTCTTACAAAAAAAAAAAAAAAAAAAAAAACTTTCACTTGTTTTCTTCTTGGTAGTTTTTTTTGCCAGTATACTTGTACATTATGTCAGAAAAAACTAAATTGGGGTTTATGCTGTGCGATAAGTGTGGGCATAAAATGCCCAACTCAGATGGTCATGCTCGGTGCGTTTATTGTTTGGGCGTGGACCACATAAATGCTTCATGCAACATCTGCTGTAGTTTCAGTAATTGCACTCTAGCCAAGCGCAAAAACTGATTTTGAAGGGTTTAATGAAAACGCCTTTTTCGGAGGTGCTGTCTGGGATGGAAGTCTCACCAACTCCTAAGACCAAGAAACACAAGGAGAAACGAAGTCACTCGGTTCCTACATCCATGGAACTGAGTCGACATCAAACTTCTTCGGCACAGACAACTTCGGCACCAGGCTCTGTGTCTTCTCCCTCGGTGCCGTTTCTGTTGTTGACTTCTATTACAGTTCCAGCTTCAGCACAATCGTCTTTGGTGCCATCCTTGGTTCTGACACTGGCTTTAACAACCATATCTGCTTCGGCACCATCCCCGGCCACGGTGCCGATAGCTTATTTGGCTCCACAGACTATGACCCCATCGGTTCCAAAGGCTGAACTCCCAAGAACCAGATACTGTCCAACCTACGACCCTTTTTCGGGGCACCAGTTTAGCCCCTTTCTGGAAAGACCTGACTCTCCTTTAGCAGCCTCTCTATAGATCCACCAGGTGCCTTTCAGAACAAGATGTAGTGTGGGTTGTGGACCAGCTTCTGGCAGCTAGAGGATTTGCCCACCCAGGCCAGACCTTCCACCCCCTTTGGAACAGAACCTTTCACAGCATGCTCTCCAGTATATCCCTCCTGCAGCCTTTTCCCAAGCTCCGGAGATCTCAGTACCGATGACCACCCCAGTGCATACTATCTCTGCTCCAAATGTGGAGTTTCCCCCCTGTCGACGCCGACCTCCCTTGGTGTATCGGCTCCGTTGGAACTGGTACACTCTCGAAGCAGTGTTTGGGCTGTCGGCACTGTGGTTCCTAGTCCTGCGCCTATTTTTTTCATTGGCACCGTCTATGTCCACGGCTCCACTGACAGCTTACCAGTCCTCTCAGTGCTCCTTACCTGGTGGTGGGCTCCTCAGGGCGGGGTGTGACCCCCGTTTCCGAGGTTGTCCTTCTCGGTTTCGGGCTCCCATCCCTCCTCGGGCGGGCCTGCTTTCCAGGTGATGGAGAGGGTCCTTGCCTCCACAGGCTAGCAGTCGGCACCAATGGCATTAATACTGGAACCCCCCTCTAGCATGCACCTGCCCCAACCCCCTACTCTAGGATCCCAGGCACGGGAACCATAAGACCTTCCCTTGAAGGGAACTCTTTCTCCGGAGTCCTCCTCAGAAGATCCCACTGGGGAGCCACCCCAGAAGAAATGGTGCAAGAGGAAACACCTTGATTCCCCTGAGGAATCCATCACTGAGGACACCGATTGTGATGAGTGAGCAGGGTCCCCATGGTCTCCCCCAGAAGACATCTCATTTGGAGACATTCTCGAAATCTTCAAGCAGATGGGAGACTGGAAGTCCTCTAACCCTTCTTCGGAAGAATCTGTGTTCTTGCAGGCCTTCCATACCTGGCCATCTACTTCCTGGGTGACCCCACCTGCGGATGAGCTTGTAAAGCTGATCATGCATCGTGCCTGGAAGGCCCTGGACAATATAGAACCTGTCCCCTGGAGGCCGGACAAAATGTTATCCCCCCCAAAGACCTGCCCAATTGGTCCAAGCAGTTGACAGTCGATACTATGGTCATGGCGGCGGCCACCAAAAGGGAACTGGCAGAAGATAGTTCCACTGTTCATCCTCCGAACGGGGAGTCTCGAGCCATGGACAAACTGGGGAAGCAGACTTGTGCTTCAATGCCCTTTGCCATTCGGTCGCTGAACTATTTGGCACACTTCACTCGTCTCCAAAGAGACCTAATTTCTGAAGTGTCTACCTCTTTGGCGGAGGTACTGCCTGATGAGGTACGTGACACTGTTGCCTTGCAGATAGCTACCCTAGAATCTATCTCTAACTCCTTGATGCGATTGATATCTCACACCACCTAGGGGGCAGCTTGAGCAGCCGCATCAGGCATCGTCATGAGACGTCATGCTTGGATGCGTTTGTGTGATTTTGCAGACCCCTTTAAATCTTCCTTCGTCAACATGCCTGTCGACAAATCTTCACTCTTTGGTCCCAAAGTTCGAGACAAACTAGCACGAAGTGAGAAAGACGGAAAGACCTTGTCTGCTGTGGGCATACATTTCTCCACCCCCAGAGGTCCTATTCCAGGAACCAGAGGGGAGGGAAATTGTGTTTCAAAAAGTCCCAAGGATCTTTTCATGACACTCGTGGTGAGCAATCCCCCTGGGGCAGAGGGGACAACTCATCTGGAAGACATCCCTTTCAGGGCAGAGGAGGTCCGCATAACCAGGGAGCTAGAGATTCCTTCTCCGGCCGACCCTACCAGCGCTTCTGAGCAGCGGCCCAATTGCTTTCCTCTGGAAGCAGTCAGGGGTCATTTTTCTTTGCACCTACCAGCCTGGCAACTTATTACTACTGATGTTTGGGTGCAGAGAATAATATCCAGAGTCTACCATATCCCATTTGATCTTACTCCCAGACCAGTCAAATGAATCCCCGATGTTCCACACAATCAGAGGGAGATAGCAGCCTTAGAAATGGAAAATCTGCTAAGAAAAAGTGTCATCCAGCCAGTCCCACCAGACCAGAGAGGATCTGGGTTTTACTCAACGTTCTTTTTCGTTCCAAAAAAGATAGGGGACTGGAGACAAATCCTGGATCTCAGCCTATTGAACAAATTTATAAAACCTCAAAAATTCCGGATGGTTACGATACAGTTCATTCTCCCTTTTCTAGGGAAGGACAACTGGATGTGCTCTATAGATCTCCAGGACCCATATAACCACATAAAGATGGACCAGCGCTCCTGGAGATTTCTCCGCTTCCGGCTGGGAGCCAATCACTACCAGTTCAAGGTATTGCCTTTCGGTCTCTCGACAGCCCCCCCCCAAGTGTTCACTAAATGAATGGCAGTTGTAGTAGCTCATCTTCGACTACAAGGATTCCAGGTGTTTCTGTATCTAGACGATTGGCTCCTTACTGCCACAACTAGGAATGTTCTCATCCACAGCCTCTGTTACACTCAAGGCCTTGCTCTCTGCTTGGGGATTATGATCAACAAGGACAAATCTCAAATGTCCCCAACAAAACCACTGGAATTTATTGGAGCGATGTTCGACACACCATCCTGCCAAGCTTCCCTCCCTCCTCACAGGCTTTCAAAAATAAGAAACCAAGTCCATGTCCTCCGTCCACAGACTTTTGTAAGAGCACGCCTTGTACTACAACTTTTAGGTTATATGTCAGGGCCATTACCCTAGTACTACTGGCGAGGTTGCACATGAGACTTTTACAGTGGCTCCTTTCATCACAATGGTCAATCTTAGCCCACCCACTTGACCACATGATACGCCTTACAAACCTTTTCAAGAAAGAAATGCTATGGTGGATGAAGCCAGAATCAAATCTTTGGTGTCGACTGTTCTGTCTTCCCCAGCCTAGGGCCACAGTGACCACGGACGCTTCCCTGTTAGGGTGGGGGGTGGGGCATTTCCAGGGAAAGATGGTCCAAGGCACTTAGTCCCCCACGGAGGCTAATTTTCATATAAATGTCCTGGAATTGAGGGCAGTTCTCTCAGCGTTGCAAGCATTCCGTACATCCCTTCCTTCCGGGACCATTGCAATTCAATCAGACAACATGTCAGTCGTCTGGTATATAAAAAAACAAGGTGGAACCAGGTCTTACCCCCTGTGATGGGAAGCCATGAGGATTTGGCACTGGGTGATAGCTTCCAACTGCTTTCTTATAGCAACGAACATTCCTGGGAGTTCCAACCTTATTGCGGACAATCTGAGCAGGAACATCCTGATGCCTCATGAGTGGTTCCTCAATCCTGTAGTAGTGGATCAGATCTTCCACCGTTGAGGCAGGCCTTGCTGCTATATGTCTGCTTCCCCTCTAAACAACAAATGCAGAATTTACTTTGCCCTGATCCCCTCAGGGGGAATCACTGAAGGATGCTCTAACACACCATTGGCCCCTGGGTCTATTGTATGCCCCCCCCCCATTTCCCCTCATCCTGAAATTCCGCCAGAAAGCTCAAAGGTTGAGAAGCAAAGGGATCCTCATTGCCCCTTATTGGCGATGTCAAGTGTAGTTTCCTTTCCTATGGCCTCATCTGATTCACAGCCTGTGGATCCTGGATCAGTCTCAAGGTCTGCTATCTCACCTTCAGGGACTGATTCATCCCAGTCTCCACAGCCTCAAACTCGCAGCTTGGTTCCTCCACTTCCGATGATTACCAGGCTGCCTGATATTTCATCTCCTGTCCGTGAAACTCTTCTGGCTTCACACAAACCTTCCACCAGGAAAATTTATTCTAGTAAATGGACAAGATTCTCTACATGGGCCAAAGATCAGGACATAGACCCTTTCTCTATGCCTGGTCAAAAGATCCTACAATACCGAACTACTCTTCTACATGCAGGAGCCTCAGCATTGACAATTACTGTACACTTAGCAGCTATCGCAAATTTTCATAATGGATTCGGTAATTCTTCTGTTATGTCATACCGTCTGTGCAAAACTTTTTTGAAAGGAGTATTACATGTTAAACCTCCTGTCAAGCCCCCCATAGAACCCTGGGACTTGACTTTGGTACTTCAGTCGTTAACAAGCCCTCCTTTCGAACCTTCTAATTCATGTGATATAAAACTTTTATCATGGAAGACTCTACTTTTAGTAGCACTTACCTCAGCGAGAAAAGTATCTTTGTTGCAGGCCTTGAGTGTCAAGAGACCTTACTTGAGTTTACACAGGGAAAGAATTTCCCTACTTACTGACCCATCCTTCTTGCCCAAGGTCATTTCTGGGTTTTCAATTAACCAGTCTATTGACCTGCTGGTTTTCCTCCCTCAACATTCAAATAGAGGGGAATATATTTTGCATGCCCTTGTTGTTCATGGGCAATTTCAATTTTTCTTGGACAGAACTAAATCTTTCAGAAAATTGTTTGTGGCCTTTGCCGGACCTAGATTGGGTAGACCTGTCTTCAAAGTGACTCTATCTTCCTGGCTTAGAAACGTCATTACTGTTATCTACCATCAGAATAAACTGTCCTTACCTTCCAGAATAAAGGCTCATTCTACTAGATCGATGGCTACTACTGTAGCTTTTCATTCCAGAGCCTCTATGGATGATGTCTGTGCAGCAACCACTTGGGCAAGACCTCATACCTTTATCACTCATTACAAATTGGATTTGGCCTCCAGGGGACGAGTATTTTTTGGTTCTATGGTGCTCAGGAATATCCTTCCTTAGGGCCACCCAGGACTCAAGTAGCTGGGGACTCGATCCTATCAGTAAGGAATGAATAAAGATTTACAACATCAGATAAAAAAAGTTATGTCTTAACGTTCCATCTGTGTTGTAGATCTTTATTCATTCATTACTTCCTGCCCTCCTTTCCCCTGCCTGGACTCCTGGTAGACTTTAGGAACTCCTGGTTAAGGTATTTGCTCAGACATAGCCTCTTACTATCTCTCTTATTATCTCTGTAATATGGGGCGGGCAAACTCGATCTGAAGAGACTATGAGACGGGCATTATGGGTAGGTCTTAGCTGAGAGCTTTTGGCTAGCCCAAGCTTGGAAACGGCCGTGTCGTTTCCGAGGACAGAACCAAAGTACTATCAGTAATGAATGAATAAAGATCTACAACACAGATGGAACGTTATGGTAAGACATCACTTATTTTTTTTGTTTGGGCAGTGAATTGAAAAACACTTTCAAAAATTATTGAAAGATAAGCTAAGTTGAACTGCTTAATCTTTGAACAGTTATTGCATCTAAAATGTTAGGTTTGCATGTGTTAAAAAGTTAAGTTAGCATTTATTAAATATATGCAGAGAGTTCTTGAACTTGTAGATCAGTTGTTGGCCCAGCATTATGAGATGTGCCACTGTAGATTTCTGCAGCTGCTTTCTTAGCCTTGATTTCATTATAACGATATGTGACATACAGTGTTATAAGTTATGGTTAGAGTATCCAGCAGCAAGAAATATTCATGTCCATTATTAGATCCATATAGCATAAGTTACTGCAACAGTGGGCATATCCTGACAGGAGCTGGATGACCAACCACCTTTCAAAGCTTTAGAGCACCGTTCACAAATCTTCACTGTAAAATCAGTGATGAGGGCGCCAAACTTTCAGAACCTTCTTGCTGTCCAGTACAGCACACTCCTGTGGGGTTCAAGTGATCGAAGGTTGGATAACGATTCTTCAGAATTGGGCAGATAAGTATCCTGTTGGGAAATACTTTCTAGTTGTAGTGAGTTGTCTTTTTCTGATGCATCTGCCAGAATGAAGGAGTTATTCCACTGGGAAAAAAAGAAATGCCAGAGTCCTAACAAAGATATTATTTGCTAGAGATGGATTTTCTTCAACTTGTGACTCTTGTTTTACTAGCCATAAAGAACACTTCCTTTACAGCTACCAGTTTGCCTGACAATTAGACACCTGTCCCCATAAAATCTGATAAATTATGTAAGGCTCACAAGACCCACAATTTTCTTTTATTTTCAAACCCCATCTCAGGCCATGATTTCTCTGATGAGGCCATCTTCTGATGAATAAGTTATGGCAGCTGGACCTGTTTATTCTGACAAAGAAGGGAAAGTCTTTGATAGGTTTTGGGAAAAGTTTATACATTTTCCACCTTATGCTGAAGAATAGTTAATTGTCAGGCTAACATGTCCAAGTGGGTCTATATCATATGTTCGAAGTTTTATAACTTCGAACGTTAAAATATGGGATTTGAATGTTCAAAGTTATTATTAAACTAAACTAACAGCTTCACCCCCCCTCCACCACACCCCCCGCTCTTTAAATATACCAACTTCAAGACCACACTACAGTTTAGTAAGGGAAATCATACCTTTTTTCTGTTTTTGTTTTTTTTATTGTATGTTCGATGTTTGAAATTTCGAACATTTAAATTTGATTATTTAACGTTCAAAGTTTTCAAACTTCGAACATATAATATAGACCCTGTCCAAGTTTCTGCTGGCTTCCATTGACAATACGAGAAAGCTAATTGCTGGCCTTCCGTCTTCAGAGGCTAAAACACTTAAGAATTATTTAATATCTTCTGCGTCTTGGGTAACTAATCACTCTCTAAAATGTTCTTATGATTCTACTGATGCTGTTTCTAGAGCATTTGCCACTGGGTCAATAATGAGAAGATTTGCCTGGCTACATTTGCAGAATTTACTACAGGATGTCAAAGCTGAGTTTCTGAATACTCTCCAGGATAAAGTTGTATTATTTGGCCAGTCCTGCTCTGTCGTTCTTAAAAAATGTAATGAAAAAGGAAAGTTAATTCAGGGAGATGCCCAAAATTTTCATACTCTCCATGCCACAGTTTAATAGAAACTTTCCATCCAGCTCAGGTTCCTTTGATGGGAAACAGACAATCCCAGAAAGGCACAGGCAATTCAGAAAGCAATGGCAGGAACGTTTGGAAAAGAACAGAGGTTCCTCCCCAAACCAAGGAGAATCAAAGAAAGCAGACTGACTCTATGCACCATTGTGGTTTTTTCCCTCCCCACCCTGGCAGTCCAGTAGAGCTGTCCCGATGTCAAGGTGTTCATTTTACTCCATGGCACCATTTAACTTCTGACACCTGGGCTCTGAGAGTCGTTCAAAAAGGCTACAACTCGGAGTGAGATTCCTTTTCTCCTCTTCAGAAGGTTCCATTGCATCCATTCAATTAAACCTTCATATTTCTTCCTGTCCTAGATGAAGTGCTATCTTCGAGAGTTGTAGAATCTGTTCCTGTCAATCAAGTAAGGAAGGGGTTTTATTCAATAATATTTATTGCGCCAAAGTAAGAAAGATCTTGGAGATCTGTGCTAAAGTGTTTTTTTCTTAACCCTCACATTAGAATCCCAAAAAAACAAAATGCCCTGTCTGCAATATCTCTTGTTTTTAATTATATATTATGACTTTTAACTCTGGATTTAAAAATATGCTTATCACATTCCACTTTTCAAAGATTTCATTTTTTTTTTTAAATTTCACTGTTTGGTTTACATTTTCGGTTCCTTGCTTTACCCCTTAGATTGCCAACAGCTCCAAGAGTATTTATAAATTACCTAGCTACAGTAGTACTCCATTGCAAGTTGCTGGGCATTCACACTTTTCCATATTTAGATGACTGCCTTATTTTTAAAGATTCTTTTACAAAGTTGTCAAGAATATATGGTTTGGGTAAATAAAATATCTTCTCAATCTGGAATTTCACTTAAACATAGGGAAATCTTTTCATGTCCCATCTTACAGGATAGTGTTTCTGGGATATCTCCTGGATACATACTTCATAACAGTCTTTCTTCCCCAAAATAAAGTAGAATGTTACAAGGGACATTTTTTGATGTTTTCCAACCAGGATATGGCATCCTTTAGAGAATATATGAAGATTCTTTGTTTCATGGCCTCTGCAATTCTTGTGATTTCTTTGGCTAGACTTCCTGTGAGGAAAGTTTAGTATCTCATCAAATCAGTTTGAACATAACACCAGAATCCACTCCCCCCAATCATTTCAAATCTCAGTGCTGGGGTTTGTAAAAATATAAAAATAGAGTTACTGTGGTGGGTAAATCAGTTGTGTCTCAGCCAGGCTTTTCCTTTTCCAGCCTTAGTTCAGTCTGTAACCACAGTTGCTTCAGACTTTGCTAATGAACCTGTATTCAAAGTGGTGAATGTTTTGGGTCTGTGAAACAAGCAGGACAAGCTGAAGTACATAAATGTCAAAGAAATGATGGCACTAATAAAAGCACTTGAATCTCTGCACCATCTTTGGATTCCAGGCTCTCTGCAGTAATCATAGACAAACACCACAGTGATGTGGTGCATTAACATGGGAGAACCAGGTCCTACTCCATTTCCAGTCTAAGTACGCAACATGGTAACTACATCTCAGGACGGTCTGACCCTCCAGGCTACTTACATTCTGTCAGAGCAGAACATTATAGCAGACAAGCTGACCAGGAGCAAGACAAACAGCCAGTAATAGAAAATGCAACCAGTGGTCTGTTAGGAATTGATCTCTCTGTAGGGAACACCTTAAGTAGGTGGGTTTCCCCCGCTTATAACAAACAATTAGATATTTTCCTGTGGGACTCCTTACACAAAGACCTGGAAGAAAGAAAAATGCCTTTTCATTCCTATGAACAGAGGTGGTCCTGTACTCCTTTCTATTCTTTCCTGTGATAACCATTCAGAAGGACATTCCAAAGATGGTTCCTCAGCATGGACTTCCTCTCATTGGACAGGGATTGTTTGAGACACCCCAGCCTTCAATTTCTTCAAATCACTGTATGAACGATAGAATTTTAATACCTTTTAGGCACCTGATCTGAAGTTGTTTACTTCATTTGGTCTTCAACCTGTGGGTTACGGATTCATATTGGATCCGAGCCGACAACTTTTACTGGCATCAGCTCCATGCTCCAAACTCCTCCCCTTACCCATAATACACCTCCACTGCCTTCCATCCCCAGATCTCATTTGCCGGGAATTGCTTTAACATAGTGTCTTCTGAGCTCCAACTAGTCAGTGGGTTAAAAGCCTTTCGTGAGTAAATAATTTTTCTCATTTTCTGTCAGTTAATGTTAGTATAGGTCCCCTTTCTCCTCCCCTCGCTTGTTGCGTTGAGTGTTAGTGTTTTAGGTTAGTTAGAGTTTTAGGTTAGTTAGAGAAGTTTGTTTTGTGGTTTAGGTAGTAGCTCCCCCCCCCCAGAGTTCTTTTCTGTATATGAGTGTGGTGAGTGGGTGTGTGTGTGTTTGTTAATTAGAAAGAACCTGCCTGTTTTTTTACTAAGGTTATCTTTCTAATAATTAGGATGGCTGAAAAGCTTGTTTTCAAACACTGCACAGAGTGTGGCCATAAGTTATCTCCAGCGGATGGCCACACTCTGTGTGTTTTGTGCTTGGGCATGGCCTACCTGAGTGTGGACTGTAGCATTTGTGTGGGCTTCAACCCCCATGCCCTAAAGGATAGGAAGGCCAAGTTGGCCCTCAAAGGGTTACTTCCACCTTCCGACTCTGTTTCCTCATCTCCAGCTTCTGTCACAGTGGCTGCTGTGTCCACCTCTCTTCCTCTGGCTTCTCCTCCCTCACAGGCTGGAACTCAACCTCCTGTACCAAAGCCTGTGGTAGTGGAGCAGAAAAGAGGTAGAGAGAGGGAGAATGAGTCAAAGACTAGGGAAAAGAGAGAGGTCTCCGGACCTCACTTCTCCTACCAAAAGACCACGGATCCATGACTCCCTTTGGCTCCGATCTCTGCCTTGTCACGGTCCCACCCGCTCCTTGTCTGACATGGAACTGGATAAAATGATGAGGCATTTTATCCCTACACAGATCCAGATGGAGGATCTTGCCAGCCCCCCCCTCCTCTCTCAGGAGGGGGGGAGCTTGCTTCCTTTTTTAACCAATATCTCCTTCTCCAGTCTGACCTTGGGGTTTGGAGTACTTGGATCCGAGGTTAGCTTTGGTTAGGGGGTCGGCGCCGACGGTACCTGCTTCCTCTATGTCGACAGCTGCCTGGAGCGTTTTGGATCCGACCAGCTGGGATCAGAGCTGCTCTTACAGTCGGAGCTTGGGTGTTGGATCCAAGGGAGTGGAACCTTTTTCATCAGCTCCGATTTTGTCGGGCCAGGTTCCCTTCTTCGGAGCGCTGTCTAGCTCAGGCCTGGCTCCGATTCTCTCATCAGACCTGGGGTCCTTATTGATTTCTTAGGAGGTTTGCTCTCCTTTTGCATTTGACATGGTAGAAAGGGTTCTCCATCTGATTGAGATCCCTGACCACCCTCTCAGACTCTTCCCAGAACCCCCTCGGCTCTGTCTATTGTCCCCATCATTTTACCATTGGGACAGCCAATGCTCGAAGCGCCCCAGAAGGTTCCCCCCGAGGAACAAGTGGCTTGTGAGCTCCCTCCGGAGAGCCCCACCAGAGAGGTGCCTCGCAAGCATACGTGCAAGAGGAGGCACTTGGACTCCCCTGAGTCCCTCACCAATGACACAGACTTAGATGATGAAGAGGGTTCCCCTAGGTCACCTCCTGAGGATGTCTCCTTTGGAGACATCATGGAGATCCTGCACCATCGGGGAGGTTGGTCAGCCCCCAAACCTTCTTCTGATGAGTCTGTGTTCCTGGAGACTTTCAGCACAGGCCCATCTACTTCCTGGGTGTCCCCTCCCATGGATCCTTTGGTAGATCTGGTCACCTCACAGGCATAGAAGGAACCAGACACCATGGAACCTATCCCGAAAAGACCTGACAAGATCCTGAGCTGTCCCCCCATAGACAGGCCAACTTGGAATAAGGGCTCCCCCGTAGATGCCATAGTGGTAGCAGCAGCCACTAAGAAGGAACTTGCTCAGGAGAGTTGCTCGGTCCACCCTCCTGACCGAGAGTCACAGATGATGGACTGCCTAGGGAAGCGAGTGTACGCTTCAGCTACCTTTTCGATTAGGGCGCTGAACTACTCGGCCCATGTCACCAGACTCCAACGCGACCTGGTAAAGGAGCTGGAGGAGTCTCCCCCCAAATCCATGTCGCAGGAGGACAAGGCTTCGTTCTCCGTGAGAATGGCCACTTTAAAGGCAGTATCTAACATGTCCATGTGACTCCTCTCACATGCTATGGAAAGAACGGCTAGTGCGTCTGGGTTCAGCGTGTCCATGAGGTGCAACGCCTGGCTTAAGTTATGTCAATTTTCCGAACCCTTCAGGGCATCTTTTGCCAATGCCCCCTTATGACGGCTCTATACTCGTTGGTAAGACCGTCAAAGAGACATTAGTTCAGAGTGAGAAGGATGGGAAGACACTGTCTGCCGTCGGGATCCACTTCTCTTACTCTCAAAGGTCCTTTTCTCTGAACCAGAGAGGGCAAAAGAAGATGTGGTTCTGGAAGTCACAGTATTCCCGGGACAATCTTGGCTCTTCTTTCCCCAGAGGCAGAGGGGGACAGAATGGATGCTGGCCCAGAGGTAGAGGGGGTCCGTGGAACTTTGGGTCTCGAGAACCTTTGCTCTACTCTGGAGGCAGTCGGGGGACGATTGTCCTTGCACCCAGTGACATGGGAGTCCATAACAATGGACCACTGGGTACGCCAAATCATATCCAGAGGATACTCCATCACCTTCATGGGTTCCCCCAAATCTCGCAGACACCTCCTGGATGTACCACTCATGCAAAAGGAGGCAGAAGCACAGGAAATTTCCAAGCTGCTAGAAAAATGAGCCATCTAAACTCTCCCCCCAGATCAGTCCGGACCGGGCTTCTACTCCAGGTTCTTTTTGTGCCAAAGAAAATGGGGGACTTAAGGCCTATTCTGGACCTCTCTACCCTGAACCTGTCAGTTGCCAAAGAGAAGTTCCGAATGGTCACATTATAGTCCATCATATGCCGTACCTGCAAGAGAGCGACTGGATGTGCTTGTTAGATCTCCAGGATGCTTACTATCACATAAAAATGCACAGATGCTCCAGAAGGTTCCACCGCTTCCAGCTCGGAGTCCATCACTACCAATTATGAGCCCTACCCTTTGGTCTCACCACAGCCCCCAGGGTGTTTACCAAAGTGATGGCGGTGGTAGCAGCTCACCTGAGGCTTCAGGGGATTCAGGTCTGTCCGTACCTGAACGATTGGCTCATCTCTGCTCCCACCAGGCATCTACTCTCCCAAACCAGGCATTATTTCTTGACTCTTGTCCTGCATTTGGGGATCACAATCTATCTCTCCTAGATCCTGTGCAGGTGATAAACTACATTGGTGCCAGGATACATGCTCTTCAGTGCAAAATCTTCCTGACCTCGGAGAGCGTTGAAAATCTGAGGATGGATGGTCTCCCTGATCTACAACTCTCATCTCCCAATGGCAGAATCAGTGTTGAGTGCCTTAGGCTCGATGGAGGCGACCATAACTCTTCTCCCATGTGTTTGGTTACACATGAGAATTCTACAGTGGACTCTAGCTGTACAATGGTCCCTGTTGGAACTGCCATTGACATATCCATTTCAACTCAGTTGAGTCTGTCGGTTGTCCCTTATATGGTGGATGTGCTCTCCGGACATTTTGGAGGGATGACCTTTTGTTCCAGCCCCAGCCCAAGCCACAGTGACCACAGATGCCTCCCAACTTGGGTGGGGGGGGGGGCATTGTTCGGGCAGGACAGTCCAAGGTCTGTGGTCCCCCATAGAGACCAACTTACACATAAATGTCCTAGAGATGAGGGCGGTTCTTCTAGCGTTGCAGGCCCTTCATGCCTTTCTTCCCCTGGAGATGATTGCTATTCAGTTAGACATAATGTCAGTGGTCTGGTATATCAACAAACAGGGAGGGACCAGATCTTACTGCCTTTGTCACGAAGCCATGAGAGTGTGGGAATGGCGATCTCCACCGGTCGCTTTCTCATCGCAATGCACATTCCAGGATAGTCCAACATCCTAGCGGACAGGCTAAGTCAGACCATTCTGATGCCTAACAAGTGGTCTCTAAATCTGTCAGTAGCGGAACAGATCTTCAGCGAGTGGGGTCAGCCCTGCTGCGATCTCTTTGCATCTCCTTCCAATGTGAAGTGCAGCAAGTTTTTCACTCTGAACCCCCTGACGGGGGAGTCCCCCAGAGACGCTCTGGTTCATGCTTGGCCTCCTGGTCTTCTGTATGCTTACCTGCCAGTACCTCTCATTCCGAGCTTTCTACAGAAAGCTCATCGACTGGGGAACAAAGTTATCCTCATTGCCCCGTTCTGGCCTCATCAGGTATGGTTTCCCTTCCTTTGGTCTCACCTTCTGGCTCCACCGTGGATCCTCGATCCCATTCAGGATTTAATTTCTCACCTTTCAGGAGTGCCTCATCTGAATCTGGACAGCCTGAAGCTCACAGCTTGGCTGCTCCAGTTCCCGTGATTGCTAGGACTCCTGGACTATCCTCCACAGTTGATCTATTTTGGTAGTTGCTCATAAGTCTTTGACCAGGAAGGTTTATCGCAGCAAGTGGAAACGTTTTTCTTTTTGGGCCTCTCAAAGGACCCTTTCATGGGTCCTATTTCCACTATTCTTGATTCTCTAGCTGATGTATTTCAACACAGAGCTAGTTCTTCTACTGTCAAAGTTCAATTGGCTGCCATCTCTCATTTTCATGTGGGTGAGAATTCTGCTCTAACCTCTTCCAGACTGTGTAAAGCATTTATTAAAGGCACCTTTTTGTCCCCCCCCCCCCGGTCAAAGATCCTGTTCCCCCTTGGGACCTTACTATGGTTCTTCAAGCTTTGGTCACTCCGCCTTTCGGGCCTGCCGCAACTATAGATCTAAAATTTTGATCTTGGCAAACAGCTTTTCTGGTGGCTATTACCTCTGCAAAAAGGGTTTCAGAATTACAGCCTTGTCCATCAAAATTCCTTACATGATTTTTCACAAAGATAGGGTTTCCCTGTGAACCAATCCATCCTTTCTTCCTAAGGTTGCATCACCAGTCAATATCAATCAGACCATCAATTTGCCTGTGTTTTTTCCTAATTTTACTAACTAGTTGGAATACAAACTCTACATGTTGGATGTTCATAGACAATTACGATTCTATTTATACAGGACTAAATCTGATCAATTGTTTGTATCCTTCTATAAACCTTTTTGGGGAACCTATCTCTAAGGTCACTATAGCTAGATGGATTTCTTCATGCATCCTGCAGGTCTATAAGGACAGAGGCATGTCTCCTCCAGGTCAGGTGAAAGCTCATTCCACTAGGTCCATGGCTACGTTGGCGGCCATTTTGTCTAGAATGTCTTTGGACAATATTTGTTCTGCAGCTACTTGGTCCGCATCTCATATGTTTATTTCTCATTACAGATTGGATTTGACTTCCAGAAGGAGAACATCCTTTGGTTCCGTGGTGCTCCGGAATATCCTTCCATGAGAACCTCCCAGGAGTTTGGTAGCTGGGGACTCTGTCCCACAGGTTGAAGGCCAAATGAAGTAAACTACTTCAGATAAAGAAGTTATGTACTCACCATAACGTTCCATCTGAGTAGTTGTACTTTGTTTTCAACTGTCCATCCCTCCTTTCCCCCGGACCTTGGCGTATGATCAGCCTACGGGCTGCAGTATAGGTCATAAGAAATTTTTTTCAGGTCGGGTTATCAGTACAAGGTTCAGCAAACATGATCTGGGGATGGAAGGCAGTGGAGGTATATTATGGGTAAGGGGAGGAGTTTTGAGCTTGGAGCTGACGCTAGTAAAAGTTTCCGGCTCGGATCTGTAACCCACAGATTAAAGACAATTGAAGTACAACTACTCAGATGGAACATTATGGTGAGTACATAACTTCTTTTTTTCTGAGGATGTGCAGCAGATATTAAAGGAGGCTGAAAAGCAACTGTTAGAAGATCATATGTGGTTAATTTGGAAAGATTTTCTAGTTTTGACCAAAACATGAAATGGAATCCTTTTAAGCCTCGATGCCTCTGATGCTACAGCATTTTTGTGAATTATTCTTTGGCCTTTCTTATGCTTTTATCAAGACTGACTTTCTGCTTGTACGTCCATGGCTCCCCGTTTCTATCCTGCTTCAAATGAAACAGTTTTTAACAGTGGTTTTACATATCTGCTCCCCTAGAAGACAGATGTCTCCTTCTTGGGATCTTAATTTTGTAGGGGAGAAACTTATACCTTTTTCCTTTTGACTCTGCTCATGAAGCTGATTGGAAATTCTTACCTTGGAAAACAGGTATTACTCATGGTCTGATTTCTGCAAGAAGAGTATCAGAGTTGCAAGCTGCTATGTTGATTTAACCATATCTTATATTTCACAAAGATATGGTAACTTTGAGGGGAAGAAAATTCTTTCTTTATGCCTAAAATTGTTTGAGTTTGCTTTAAGCCAGGCTGTTCATTTCCCATTTTTCTATCCAGAGCCAAAAAAGTAGGGCAGAGCAATTTATACTCCGAATGTCCACAGACCATTCAGATACTAGATAGACATGAGTAAAGCCTTCAGGAATTCTAATCAACTGTTTATTTCCTGTGAAAATAAGAAAAAGGAACAAATGGGTGTTAAAACAGACAATGCTTTAAGTGTGGTTGTCTTATGCTGTTACATTTTGTTATAATATATAAAAACACTTCCAGGCAAGATTAGGACTCTCTCTCCCAGGGTTTTGGCTAATTCTGTGGCTTTTTGGAATGAGGTGAACTCTAGAAATATAGAAGAGGTAGCAACCTGGTCATCTGTGAACACCTTTACCAAATACAAGCTTGATTCCTTCTCTAGGTCCAGAGCAAGCTTTGCTAAGACTACTCTCAGGTCTGATATTTGTCCCATATAACTTAGGCTACTGCAGCAGTGATTTATTGATGAACATAGTACAGTTGTGTAAGTAACTGTAACAGCAGATGATAGGATAAATCTCTGTTGCAATAGGAACACCTTCCCTCCATCAAGGAGGGATGTTTTCTGTCATCATTTTCTTCTGTTGGCACTTAACTTTCTAGCATGGCTCTAGCATTCTGTGTTCCAAAGCAAGAAAGCTCTGAAGGTTTAATGGCATAACCACTGACTTTATGCCACTCACCATGAGCTGTATAGTGGTTAGGGTGAGTGGAAGTCGTCCTAAAGCCTTGGAAGCTGACTGGTCATCCAGTCTTTTGCAGGATATGTCCAATATAGCTTAGGCTACTGCAACAGTGATCTATTAGAACATCTACTGTTAAGGTAAGTTTACATGCACAGCTGTGTACTTTTGGTACACCACTTATCTAGAGTACATTGGTACACCACTTATCTAGAGTACATTGGTACACCACTTATCTAGAGTACATTGGTACACCACTTATCTAGAGTACATTGGTACACCACTTATCTAGAGTACATTATTCATAGATTTACAGAGTTTACAAGATAGACTCAGTATATGAACTAGTCACCTTGCCAGTGCCCTCCCTCATAGATTGCCCCTGCTTCCAAAGAGAAAACAAGTACAGGAGCCCATCCAGTCATCAGTGTTTGCCTTACAGAAAGTTAAGGGTGTTAGTCTATTTTTATGTAACAGAAAATTATTACAGAGATGGAGAAGCATTAAAAATATGTCCGTCCAATGTGTCTTATCTGTCAATAGATATTCAGTTGTTTAGTTCAAGTTTTTGTGGAGCCACTCGTCTTAAGGAGGTATAGGAAATCAAAGATGGCCGAGTCTTTAACATCCAGATAGCATAAGTCACTACAAAGGAGTCTGTAAGACACAGTATTGGGGCATTGTTTCAAGACTGTCTTGATAGCTGAGGGTCTTTATTCTGATGATGCGTTTAGTCAAGAAGCACTGAGGTCTTTCTAGCTGCGTGATGTATTTTGATAGTTACTTAATAAAAGAGGCAATATATTCTGTAATTGGCCTAACTAGAAGAATATAGAGGTAGAGGAATGGTAGCTTCCCTTGATCTGCATGAGACCCATTAAGTTAACATTTGAACTAGGTAGGATTTCCTGATTACTGTTGCTGTGTAAGGGAGATGTCCTTCAAGAATGCAACTGCAGTCATAACATGTGGGTTGTCCTGCCTCAGGCAGCCCTCGGTCAGCTGGATTCCAAAGTCTGGGTCCGACGTCGGCTGATGTCGCATTTCTCTCCGACGTCAGAGCGGCTGAAGTACATAAGCATCAGCCGACGCCATCTTCTTCAGTCTTTCTTGCCGCGCGGTGCCCGAAGCAGAAGCAGTTCGTAAGTGCCGGTCGGTCAGCTCCTGTATTCTTCGATTCCGAAGTCATCAAAAAAGCTAAGTACCCCGTTGGGGACCTTTTCTTGCCTCAGCCGATGTCAGAAATTACTGTAAAAGTTAACGGTTGTCTTTCTTGTGGTAAACAAATACCTCATAAGGATTTCCACTCTTACTGTCTCCCTTGCCTTGGCCCAGACCACGACGTCTCGGCCTGTGTAGCCTGTGCTCGCTTCAACAAGCGCACTCTCAGGCGCCAGGCGGAGTTCGCTGAAGATTTTTTTGGCGATAAATTCGCTTACACAATGCCGTCGGATCTTCCGACATCACAAACTCCCAAGAAACGAAAAGACCGGGACCGACATCCTCGGCCCGCGTCTACCTCCGACTCCACGCCAAAACCTACCGCGGGTGCTCCGGTTCCCTCTGAGACTGTCTCTCCACCGCTCCGAACCGAAGACACCGCATTACCGACGACTCCGATTCCAGATATCACTCCGACGCCAGTTATTGATTTTCCTCCGGATACCGAAACAGAGGAAATGCCCGAGACCATTGCTGTAGACAAGGTCACTCCTGCACGTGGAGCTGCCAGGCCTCCTATGGCCATGTCTATTAAGGCCTACACCAGGGCTAAGGCAGCCAGCAAAACAAAGCATCTTACTACTAAAACCTTTCCTCAGCCTACTCCAGAGACACAAATTATGTCTATGGCTGCTGATTTAATTTCTATGATTAGAGGTTCACAGGCCCATCCTGAGAGAGGATCCCAACCTCCTTCTGATAAAAGGCCCCGGGTGGAACCCTCTGACCCTATTCCATCAGATGAACTGAGGGCTCTGTCCACTCTGATAGCCAGGAAGAGCTCTTCCAGACTTATGAGGACTCGGATGCAGAGGATTCCATCCCCTCGGCCTCCCCGCCTGAGGATATTTCTTTTGGGGAAGTTCTGCATACCATGAGGGAACATTTCAAGTGGCAAGGCCAGGAATATTCTGATTCCAGAAAACGCCTTCGGACTTTCCTTAAGAAGCCCCAGCACAGGCCCTTAGCTATTCCTCCTGTACTTGATGTTTTGGATGATTTATATTCTGACTCTAGTGTTACCCCTGACTCTCTTCCTCCTGCTCCAGCCAAGCCAGACAGGTATTACAGGGTCCCAGAAACTCATTCCCATTTATTCAGGGCCCATACTGCTGATTTGGAAACTATTTCTCAGGGGCCTAAAGGAGTTTCAGCTTCCACCTCTAAAAATCCATTGCCCTCCAACAGGGAAGCTAGGTCATTAGAGAGATGGGGCAAAAAGGTTTACACATCCACTACCTTATCCATGAGAGCCTTGAATTGCCTTTTTCATATGTTACAATATCAGGATTTCCTGTTAGAAGATTTACAAAAAACATTGGCCACTCCTGATCCTTTAGATAGGAAGGCTTTGCAGGAAGCAGTACATAACACTCAGCAAGTAAGCAATCACTTCCTGCAGTGTGGATATGATGCACTGGAAGCTTCATGTAGGGCAGCTATGACAGGGGCAGTCATTCGTAGACATGCATGGTTAAAAGATCAACCTCTACCTGATCATGTAAAGGCAAAACTTCTGGATGCACCTTTGGAAAAGAACAAGCTTTTTGGTGCTAATGCTAAGGATGTGTTAAAGACCATCGAGGAAAAAGCAAAATCAGTTCAGACGGTGAAAGATTTCCTCCAGGTTCAACCCCCCAGATTCAGTAGGAATTGGCCTTCAAAAAACTGGTCCTTTCCTAATCCAGAAAAGTTTCAAAGGGGTAAAAACAGACGTGGCCGAGGAAGAGGCCAATACAGAGGTCCTTACAGGGGACGACAATGGCAGCCAGGAAACCAAAGAAGTGATGCAGAGGTTTCTCCTGCCCCACAGCCACAATCTCAATGACTTTCCTCTACTTCCGCCTACCAGGGAACAAATAGAAGCTCCCTTGGGTGGGAAATTATCTCTATTTGCAGAAAATTGGCACAGACTGACAAAGGACAAATGGATTTTGGACATTATAGACCAAGGCTACAGGTTCCAATTTCATACCTTGCCAAGAAAACAAGGCATGCCAAACCTACCACAAAACCAGAGGGCAGAGGCTATCAAGCAAATCTCTCTGCTGACTCGAATGAAAGCAATAGAAAGAGTTCCACAACAAGAACAAGGCCAGGGGTTTTACTCAAGAATGTTCCTTGTTCCAAGAAAAGAATCTCAATGGAGACCAATACTGGATTTGTCAGCATTAAACACCTTTCTCATAGTACCAAAGTTCAAAATGCTGACTCTACAGCAACTCCTTCCCATGCTGGGCAAGGGGTCTTGGCTGATTACTCTGGACCTCAAGGAGGCATACCTGCATGTCCCTATCAGACACAGCTGCAGAAGATACCTCAGATTTCTTGCAGGGCCAGAGCATTATCAATTCTCAGCATTGCCATTTGGCTTATCTACTGCCCAGAGTATTCACAAAATGCCTGGCTTCAGTAATTGCTCATTGCAGGCTCCAAGGGATACAAATTTACCCGTACCTGGACGACTGCCTCATACAAGCGGACGACAAATTGATGTTGACAAAAAACTTGGACTATGTCATATGATTACTTCAAGCTCTGGGATACACAGTCAACTTTCAAAAGTCAAGACTGCAGCCATCCCAGCAAATAATCTTCTTAGGAGCCAAATTAGACACAGCCTCTCAAATGGCTTACCTGACAGAAGACAAGCAAGAGAAGTTAACTCATTACTTCAAAGGTTTAGCAAAACTCACCCAGATGACTGCAAGGAGATTCCTATAGGCCCTGGGTTACATGGCATCCTGCATTCTCCTGGTTCCATTAGCAAGACTGCACATGAGAAAGCTTCAATGGTACCTAAAAAGCATTTGGTCTCAGCACAGCAACAACTTGGAGACAACCATACCGCTCATTCCATGCCTACAAAAGGAATTCCTATGGTGGGCCTCGGTGAGCCAGGCCAACACAGGTATGTAATTCAAAAAACCACAGATAACACAGACCATGACCACAGACGCCTCAGACCTTGGATGGGGGGGCGCACATGGAAGGCAGGTGTATACAAGGGCAATGGTTTCAAAAGGAAACACATCTGCATATAAATCAAAAGGAAATGCTGGCAGTAATGCATGCCATCGAGGCCTTTCAACACCAACTTCAACAAGGCCATTTACTGATACGGACAGACAACACCACTGTGATGTGGTATATAAACAAGCAAGGGGGCACCCACTCTTACCCCCTTTGCAGACTAACAATGCATCTTTGGGAAAAATCACTGAGCCTAAACATCCAGTTACAATCCCAGTTTGTTCCAGGCAAAGACAATGTGCTGGCGGACAGCCTAAGCAGGAATTTCACAGACCCACACGAATGGAGGTTACATCCGAAGATCTTCACACAACTCACTTCGACATGGGGCAGGCCAGAAGTAGACCTATTTGCCTCTCACCTCAACCATCATCTACAAAAATTCTGCACAAGGACATACCATCCAAAAGCTTGGAAAATAGATGCTCTCTCATTCAACTGGAATTTCCTAACAATCTATGCATTCCCACCTCTGCCACTGATTACCTCAGTACTACTAAAGATCAAAGCAGAGAGACCCAAGGGAATCATAATAGCTCCGGACTGGCCAAGACAACACTGGTATCCACTACTAAGAAGCATATGTCACACCAGGAGGAGGTGGGCCCTTCCCCAATGGCCTCTACTTTTGACTCAACACAATCTCAAAACAGTGCATCCAAACCTTCAGACACTACAGCTAACAGCCTGGGAGATCCCATAAATAACCTCAACCTATCTCTCTCCAAGGAAGTTCAGCGGATACTAACAGAGGCTCGAAGACCATCCACCAGAAAGGTTTACTTAGCAAAATGGAAGAGATTCAGCAATTGGAATACCATCAAGGGGCATGATGCATCATTGTTGAACATCCCACTCATCTTGGAATATTTGGTGGATATGCTAAAGAACGGCCTCTCATATTCTTCCATAAAGATACATGCATCAGCTATTTCAGCTAGATATAACACTGATCCTCCAGTCTTTTCACACCCTTTGCTAAGGCAATTCCTCAGGGGAATCAAGAACATCAGGCCACCAAGAAAGGCCCCAGTGCCAGCCTGGGACCTCAATTTTGTCCTAGAAAAACTGACTCTACCTCCTTTTGAGCCAGCAGCTTCAGTTGACTTGCAATTTCTCTCATGGAAGACAGCTTTCCTGTTGGCAATTACTTCAGCAAGAAGGGTTTCGGAACTGCAGGCCCTAATGGCAATACCACCGTTCATAATTTTTCACAGAGACAGGGTTTCATTAAGGACCAACCCTACCTTTATGCCAAAGGTGGTATCTAGGGTTTCTTTGAATTAAGCTATTCATTTGCCTGCTTTCTTCCCCAATCCTGAGAATAAGGGGGAAAGACTGTTACATACCTTGGACATTCACAGACAACTTCGATACTACCTGGACAGAACCAAG
This sequence comes from Protopterus annectens, assembly GCF_019279795.1. Taxonomy (NCBI): domain Eukaryota; kingdom Metazoa; phylum Chordata; order Ceratodontiformes; family Protopteridae; genus Protopterus; species Protopterus annectens. The sequence continues at coordinate 95,741,070 of NC_056736.1, forward strand.
GCCAGTAGGAAGTCTGAACAACTTTTTGTAGCTTACGCCCCTGCAGTCCAAGGAAAAGCAATTTCAAAACGGACAATTTCAAAATGGATTGGACATTGCATCAGATTTTGTTATTCCTTTCATGGAAAGACTGTTCCAGCCAATGTCAGACCACATTCCACAAGAGCTACAGCCACCTTTACAGCATTCTTAAGAGGGGTGCCTACTAAGGACATTCTAGAAGCTGCTACATGGAGCTCCGTGCATACATTCTCCAAACACTACAATCTCCCTCTATACTCCAGATCCAGAGCAGGCTTTGCTTCGGCAGTCCTGCAGGGTTTGATTGCCGCACCATCTTTTTCCTAGAGCATACCTCCTCCCCCAGCTAAGCTATGGTATTCTACCCACATGTTATGACTGCAGTTGCATTCTTGAAGGACATAGTACAGTTTTGTACCTACCATAAATGTAGATGTCCGATAGACATGCAACTGCAGTCGGATTTTCCCTCCCTCCATACCCCTCTATGCCTAGGACCCTCTCCTATCCCTGTTTCTCTAAGCTGGGGATATCTGTTATGGTGTATTTGTTTTATTGATCATTTATTTCTCTGGAATCCTGTTTTTGTCTTCCAATTTGATTACAGCCTTCCTTGGAGGGCACCTGGCATCTGGGGCAAGAAACACTGAAGAAGATGGCGTCGGCTGATGCTTATGTACTCCAGCCGCTCTGACGTCGGAGAGAAATGCGACATCAGCCGACGTCGGACCCAGACTTTGGAATTCAGCCGACCGAGGGCTGCCTGAGGCAGGACAACCCACATGTTATGACTGCAGTTGCATGTCTATCGGACATCTACATTTATGGTAGGTGCAAAACTGTACTTTTTCTGTGACTATGCCAAGATCTCTGAAGATGTGTCATTTTGGAATGGACCACTGTACTATAAGAGGTTTCAGTGCTACCATTCTTTGGATTTAATACGCCACTGGTTAGTATTTATTTATTTATTTTTATTTTACATTTGTTGACCAGGATAGTCCGACTGGATACATGTCCATTTTCAGCAGAGGCCCGAGGAGAAAAGCTCCAAGATAATAATACACATTGAACATTTAGTAATTGCTAGTTTCAATCAGATTGCAGTCATAAGCAATACCAGCATTTAGCACATATAGTACTAACTTATTATCAAACACTTTATAAAACATAACATTATTTTCAAAGTTAAACATACATAACATTATATTTAGGTTGTAAGACGCACTGAGCAGCAGTTATACATTTGACCCTTTGTCAATGTATGATTTAAACCTTGCTGTAGTAACAGTGTCTGATGCTGAGTAAATGACAAATATTTTGCAGTCACTGACAAGTTCAGATAGACGTATGTCTGGGTTAGTGGTTTGGAGAGATAAAGCATGGATTACAGTAGGGGTCCCAGTTTAGACCCCTGAGGAACACCACTAGTCACTTTTTTTATTTCTACAGTGGCACCTTGCTGCTACTTTAATTATGTGGGTTCTGTCTGTCAGTGAGTTTTCTATCCATCTTATGACATGAGTCTCATTTACACCTTTAATATTATTACCTCTTCCAATATGGGGAATAGTGCCAGAGGCCTTGGCCAGATCCAAGTACACTGTATAAACTACACGGCCACTATCTGTATCTTCATTGACATTATCAAAGAATTAATTAGACTTGATTCTCACTGAAAAAGAAAATATTGTTGTGTGTCTAAAAGAATATTTTTATACCAGAGTTTATGAAATTCGATACAGTACATTCCTTGTCTCTGTGAATTGGACTTATAAGGCTGATGTCTCTATAGTTCCTGGTATCTGAGTTGGGGCCTCATTTATGGATAAGCAGAACCAAAAAGTCCAGTCTCATAAATGATATGACAGCAGCATGAAACTGGTACCACAGAGGCCTATTCATATCAGCAGCATCCATGGGCACTTGCTCTAGGCTTTCCACAGTGATAATAGGACTCTCTTTAATCCATGCACTTCCAGCCTCAGCTGTTCTATATGCAGATGATATTCTCATCCTTAACAATAAACCAGCTCTGCACTCCACAGATGTTGTGTAAATCACAGTTGCAGATGTTCTTTGTGTTTCACTGTTGCAGTCATCACATTTGGGTTATCCCTGCCAGGGTAGCCCTTGGCCGCCTGAATACCAGATGCTTAGTATTTCTGCGTTGGTTGCTGTTGCTTCAGGACTGACGTCAGGTCATCAGTAGTATAAAGTAAGGCAGCTGACGCCATTACATCAGTCTTTCTTGCCATGGAGCCCGAAGCAGAACCAGTTTGCACGAGTGCCGGTCGGCCGTTACCTGAGTTTCGTCTTCCGAACTGAAGGTGAAGTCTTCTAAAACTAAGTACCCTGTTGGGGATCCTTTTTTCTTGCACTAACTGATATCAGAAAAAGTTAAAAATTGTCTCGCCTGTGGAAAGTAAATACCAGACCAAGACTTTCATTCTTACTGCATAACTTACTTAGGCCCAGATCACGACGTCCCCTGCTGTCGCTTCTGTGCTTTGTTCAACGCCAGAACTATACGTTGTCGGGCCCTTATTATAGCTAGACATTTTTGCTTACAGTCCTCGAATTCTGCTATGGCTTTGGTAAGCCATCTGACAGCAAATCTTCCAAAAAAAGGTAAAGATAAAGACAGAGACCGACCGCACAGATCCAAACCTACCAACAACGCTTCTGTTAAGCTAGTAATCAGCTCTCCGGTCCTCAGTGAGGCACTTTCGCAGCCCCTGATGCCTGCTTCTGTGGATTCGCAGGCCACTACCAAGACCCTTTCGGAGTCTGCTATGCCGCAAAACTCTTCTTCGACTAAGGGTCCTACAGTTGTCACTCCCTTGGATGGGTCCGGACCCGCTGAGCGAGCACCAGAGGAAGTCCTTCGCTCTACCGATTCTCGACACAAACCAGCGACTTCTTTCATGTCTACCATTCTTTTGAAAACTACCGAGTTTCTTAGGCCCAGGGTACGAACCATACCCAAGAAACCGATGACCCAGTCTCAGGCACCTGCTTCCTTGCCTCAGTCTCTAATGCTTAAAATGGCTTAAGACCTTATTATGCTGATCAGGGGAAGCCAAGCTACCCCTTCCAAAAGAAAAAGAGATCTGTCCCCTGTAGTTTTGTCTCAACAGGAATCTGATGACTCTGATGCATCTGAAAATGAAGACATACAACCCCTCTCTGCTTATGAGGATTCTGATGCAAAGGATTCCATTCCTTCAGCCTCCCCCCCCCCAGAGGACTTTTCCTTTGAGGAAACCTTTCATACCTTAAGGGAACATTTCCAATGGGAAAGTCAGGACTACCCTCAGACTAAAAGGAGACTCGGGGAATTCTTAGATCTTCCACAGCACAGACCCCTGGCCATTCCCCCAGTCCTGGGTGGTGTGGAGGATGTTTTCCTGGAATCCAGTTTGACTCCTGACACCCTACCTCCTGCACCCAGAAAACCAGACCGGTATTACAGTCCCTGACTCTCACAAATTTCTTTTTAAAAATCCTACTGCTGACCCTGAGGTTTTTTCTCAAGGGCCTAAAGGAATTAAAGCAACCTCTGCTAAGAATCTCACCCCCTCAGATAGGTATTCCTGAGCACTAGACAGATGGGGTAAAAAAGTATACACCTCTGCTACTTTTGTTATCAGAACACTAAATTGCCAGTTCCATATGCTAAAATTTCAGCAACATACCCTGGAACTCTTCAAACAAAAAAATGTCTTCCTTTCCTGCTTGTGCAGAATCTAAAGAGTTGCAAGAGTTAATGCATTCTGCAAGTCAAGTAACTAAACACACCTTGCACTGTGGTTTTGATGCCCTAGAAGCTTCTTGCAGGCCAGCAGTCACTGGTTCCATCATTAGAAGGCATGCATGGCTTAAGGAACAGCCCTTGCCAGACCATGTTAAATCTGAATTGTTAAATGTCCCCTTGCACAAAGACAACTTATTTGGCACTAAGCAGAAGAGGTCTTAAATAAGATGGAAGAAAAAGTTAAATCTATGCAGACAGTTAAGGATTTCTTGCAGTTCCAGCCACCCATGTTCAGCAGGCATTGTTCCTCCAAGCACTGGCCCTTTCCTGCTCCCACCAGGTCAGTTCAGGTAAGACCACGGGGAAGCAGACCCACCCAGACAGCAGCCACAGGGAATGCAGCGATCTAAACAGTGGACTTCCTCCACTTCAAAAATAGGGAGTTCTAAGCCACCCCATTATGGTAAGAACTCACAATGACTGTCCTCCCCCACCCCCTCCCTCTGCCCACCTTCACTTACCCCTAGGAGGAAAAATCTCCTTTCATGCAAGCACCTGGCCCACCATTACCAATGACCACTGGGTTCTCAACATATAGTGTCCCAGGGATACAAATTTTCTTTCCACACCCTTCCAACTCCAAAAGGGTTCCCAGATCTATATCCAAACCAGTGGGCAGAGGCGCAAAAGCAAGTCCATTCCCTGCTCTCTATGAGGGCAATAGAGCATGTTCCTGCAGAACAGAAAGGCCATGGTTTCTACTCCAGACTTTTTCTGGTACCCAGAAAAGAGGGCACCTGGCGCCCCATCCTTGATCTATCCATTCAAAACACCTTCCTGGTGATACCAAAATTCAAAATCGTCACCCTCCAGCAGCTGCTACCCATGCTCTCCTAGGATGCTTGGCTGGCTAGCCACCCTAGACCTAAAAGAGGCCTACCTTCACATTCCTATCAGGGAATCATGCAGGAAATATCTCCATTTCAGGGCAGGATCTCTGCACTTTCAGTTCTCTGTACTTCCCCTTGGCTTATCTACTGCTCCCAGAGTTTTCACAAAATGTCTGTCTCCGGACATTGCCTTTTGCAGACAAAGGAATATCCAGATTTACCCCATACTTAGATGACTGCCTAATTCAGGCAGACAGCCAGGAAAAGCTGCTCAAGCACCTGGCCTTTGTAAGGTCCCTACTAACCTCCGTAGGGTACACAATCAACGAAAAGAAATCCAAACAGGTACATACCCAAAGGATTATATTCCTGGGAGCAAACCTGGACACAGCATCCCAGATGGCATTCCTTACACCAGAAAAGCAAACTTTCCTGACAGCATATTTCTCTCAGCTAGCTACCAGACCCCAGCTATCTGCAAGGAAAATACTGCAAGCTCTTGGGTTCATGGCATCTTGCATTCTACTCATTCCATATGCCAGACTGCATATGAGGAAATTTCAGTGGTACCTAAAAAGCCTTTGGTGTCAACACTCTCAAGACCTGGAGACTCTTATACCCATAATACCTTGCCTCAGAAAAGATTTTCTTTGGTGGGCAACTGCATGTTCCCACAACAAGGGACTACCTTTCTCACCACCCCCCACCACCCAGACCCTCATCACAGACGCATCAGACTATGCCAGGGGTGCACACCTGGATTGCAGGTGCATACAGGGCCAATGGAGCCCACAGCAAATCCATCTGCACATCAACCAAAAAGAGATGATAGCTGTCCAGCATGCCTTGACAGCTTTCAAGCCCCTTTTCTCCCCAGGGCTCTCCTGATCAAAACAGACAACACCACTGTGATGTGGTGTATCAACTAGCAGGGAGGGACTCACTCCTACCCTCTATGCAGGCTGGCCATGACCCATCATCACACAGCTTCTGCCATGCAACTCCACCTATTAGCACAATTCCTACCAGGTTCTCTAAACTCTCTGGCAGACCACTTAAGCAGAAATCTTCTGGACCCACATGAGTGACAGCTCAACAAAAGAATCTTCGCCCTAACAACTCAGAAATGGGGCACCCTGAAGGTCGACCTCTTTGCCTCCCACACCAACCATTAGCTCAGCAAGTTCTGTACCAGGGAGTATTACTGCATGGCTTGGAAAGCGGATTCCCTGTCTTTCCCTTGGGTCAATATCGGTCTATGCCTTTCTTCCACTACCTCTCATCCCCAGGGTCAAAATAAAGGAGGAAAAACCAAGGACAATTCTTATTGCTCCAGACTGGCCTCACTAGCACTGGTACCCCCTGCTGCGCAGCCTGTCCCCACTGCCATCATGGCATCTCATTCAGATTCCAACCCTCCTGACCAAGAGGGAAGGAGAATTCATGCATCCTCAATTTGGCAGCTTGGCTTATTCCCTAACCCTAGATCAATCTGCCAACCTCGGTAAACAGGTTCTAGATGTTATATGTGAGGCCAGATGTACTAGCACCAGAAAATCTTATGCAGATAAATGGAAAAGGTTCTACACCTGGATCCAGGCTAAGGGAGCCAATAAGGCACAGCCCTCCATCCCTCTCATCCTGGATTACTGATTACTTAGCTGACCTACTACACATTGGTCTCTCTTTCTCCTCTATAAAAATTAATGCCTCTGCTATTTCTGCTAATTTTCCCACTGAGCTGCCCCTTTTCTCACACCCTATGATCAGAGGGGCTAGCAACTTGAGGCACCCCTAGAAGGGCACCAATGCCAGCTTGGGACTTTAACTTTGTCTTGGAAAAGCTTACCCTTCCCCCTTTCAAACCAGCTTCTTCTGCAGAGCTAAAATTTCTCTCCTGGAAGACGGCTTTCCTTCTGGCCATCACTTAAGCCAGAAGAGTCTCTGAGCTGCAAACACTCATGACTGTGGAACCCTTCATCATCTTCCATGCAGGCAGGTTATCCCTCAAAAATAGCCCATCCTTCATGCCCAAGCTGGTGTCCAGTGTGTCTCTTAACCAATCCATTCATCTGCCCACCTTCTTTCCTAATCCCCAGAACAAGGGGAAAAGGATTCTTCACTCTCTAGATGTGCATAGACAGCTCAGATTCTATCTGGACAGGACTAAATCCTTCAGAAGGTCTGATCAGTTGCTGGTTAGCTTTGCTACAGGCTCAGAAGGCAAAGCCATCTCTAAGCAAATAATTTCCAAATGGATAGCACACTGTATCCATTTCTGCTACAAACAGCATGGGAAGCCTCCCCCCCCCAAGGCGGTCAGGACACACTCCACCACAGCAGCCTCCACCTCTGCAGCTTTCCTAAGAGGTGTCCCCACCAGGGCATCCTTGAGGATGCCACCTGGACATCTGTTCACACTTTTACCAAGCATTACTACCTGCCTCTCTTTTCCAAATCCAGGACAGAGTTTGCCACTGCAGTCCTGCAGGGCATCCTAGCCAGCCCCTAGTTTTCTTGACTGCCTCCACCCATTTCCTCAGCTTTGGGAATGTACCCAAATGTGATGACTACAACAGTGAAACACGAAGAACATAGTACAGTTGTGCACACGTACCATAAATGTAGATGTTAGAGTGTATTCACTGTTGCAGTCCTGGTTTCCCTCCCTCCATCCCCCTTTGTTCTCTTTCTTTTCTTACAAGGGACATATTGGTATTTATTTTCCAGTGGTGGGGTTCTTCCACCAGAACCTGACCCCCTACTTTGGGAGCTCCTGACAGGTTAGAGCAAGAAAAACTGATGTAATGGCCTCGGCTGCCTTACTTTATACTACTGATGACTTGACATCAGTCCTCAAGCAACAACATCCGACGCAGATATACTAAGCCTCTGGTATTTGGGCCGGTCGAGGGCTACCCTGGCAGGGATAACCCTAATGTGATGACTGCAACAGTGAATATACTCGAACATCTACATTTGTGGTAAGGGTACACAGCTGTACTTTCCTGCCACCTCAGCCACCAGAAAGTGACCTTCAGCATGCATGTGAAGGTGTAGCAGGTGCTCACCTCAGACACCTTTGGGTGGGGCTAGGTATTCACATAAGCTGTCTCCATAGCTGACATCCTGGGTGATACTAGCTGCAAATAGGAGAGCGGTGGTGTTGCGTAGTTCCTCACCTAGTGAACAGTCAATATCCATCATGTAGTTCCTCACCCAGGGATCAGTTAGTATCTACTGTGGATAATCCTGATGCTGGGGGTGGTGAAGACGAGCCTTCAGGCTCCTAGGACAAGGATGTCCTTCTCCCAGCCTTAGATGGAATGGCTGAGATTGGCAGGGGCATAAAGTGCCGCATGGATGTCTTGATGTTTGCCCTCTCCAGTTGGTTCTCACCTGCCTGCATTTATAATGAATAGTCTCAAATCTGTGGAAGAAGGGCTTGATGTTTGCTAGAGATGCAGGAATATGGAAATTGGAAAAAAAATGAAAAGTAATGACTGACAATAGATGTAAAGTATATTTTTTAGAAAAGAAACATGAATACTTAAAAGATTAGAACCAAATGCTGGTCAAGATGAACCCAGGGGCAGTGTTTCACACTATGAGATCCAACATGGTTGTAAAAGCAGGGAAATGTGAATGTTAACAAAAGTAAAAAATAAGTGAGTGGTGTAAATCCATTGTGTCAGTGTTAAAAAGATGTAAATATGGGGGTGTTCGTATATGGAGAAATATCAGTGCTGCTCTTAACCTAGTGATGGGGAGTGTGCAGCTTCCCCTGCCAAGAAAAAATATATATAATTTGTATACTTAATGGAGGGGGAGAAAGTCAATGATTTGATACAAGCATGACCTACAAACGGATATGAATGAAGCTTCCAAATTTTCTTCACAACTGCCATCTTCTTTGGTATTGATGTATATTGTATAAAGAGATCTCCCTTACATATTTAACTGTCCATGAATTTCAGAATGTTTGTTTTTGCCTCTTATATTTGCCATCCCTCCATCATAGACAAACACAGCAGTGCCATACATTACAATTTCATTGTTCTTATTGCTCATTTAGACTATCTTCTTGCAAAATCACACACACACACAACTTAAGACCACTTCTGTCCTGATAGACACACACAAACCTGCCTTACACATGCACACAAAATCAGACACATCCACCATTACTTTCCTACCCTTACCTCTAACACAGTCTCTCCCATTAAAAGTATTGGGTGAACATGGCCTTTTGGCCACACCAGTTAGTGTTGCTGGCTGTGGTAATTTACACAGCTGAGTGATTTTATGAATAGCTTGGCTGCATGAATTCCTTACTGCAGACATTTCCAAGAGAGACCAAAAGACTAATTATTATATGCTGCTACCCTGCAATTGCGTCATTAACATTACAGTAAGCCATGGCGACAGCTCACCTTGGTGATTCTACAAATCACATAGAGTTCACTGTGTCTGCCTGTCTATGAACTGGAAAGAGGTACTGCAAGCAGCAAAATGAATGCATTAAGGCTTTCTGCTGGCATTAGCCCTTTATGAACCCCAGGGACTATGTTCCATCTTTATTTTATTTATTTTATTTTATTTTACATTTCTTGACCGGGCTAGTCTAGCTGGGATATATGTCCATTTTCAGTAGAGGCCCGAGGAGAAAAGCTCCACACATTTCAAATAATGTTCACATCTACAGAAGTACATATTTAGAATGCAAATACATTCACCGTAAAGAAAACAGAAATTTTAAGAGGTCACAAATTTATAAAGTATATATAAAAAAAAACTACAACATATTTGATTAGACTTAGTACAATTACAAATGAAGTTGCAATTAAATGTTGAGAAAGAATAATAGCTAAAAAAAGTATAGTATAAATGTAGATAAGAAAGGAAGATAAAAGGAAAGTGAAATGGAGAAGCAGTTGAGTAATACATCTAGTAGTAATATGTGTCACTTTTTTGAGAATACAGTAATAAGTAAGACTATGATGGAGAGGAAGAATAGTAGTAGTTAAGATGAAATGATTTCAGAGATGAGAAGGTAAGGTTGAATCAAGTAATAAGAGTAAGTTGGTCAGTCAGGTTTAGTACAGGGGCACATCCAATGTGTTTTCAGGAAGAGCTTAAGCTTATTTTTAAACAGAGCAATAGAGGGAAGTGGTGAAAGTTCAGAGGGAAGTAGGTTCCAGGTTTTTTCAACAGTATTAGAGAAGAGAGAGTCTCCAGCTCTATTTGATTTATTGATATATACAAGAAGTTTTTGTGAAGATCGTAGGGACTTCAGGTTATAATAGGGGTGGATAAGGTTAGATAGGATGGATGTTTTGGCAGGTTGATAAAGTATTTTGTGGGCGATGGCCAGTTGATTAAATTTCAGCTGCTGCTGTAATTCAAGCCACCCTCGATGCTTTAGATTAAAACAGTGGTGAGTTCTGAATGGGTTACCAGTGGCAAACTTGGCTATGCTATTGTAGGAGTTTTCTAGTTTCTTAAGGTTATTTTTTGACAGATTGGTAAATATGGGTGAGGCATAAAGAAAGGTAGAGATTAGATGGGTGTGGGCAATAGTTATTCTAGTTGCAGGAGTGAGGAAGAGCCTATTTTTTTATTAGTAGTTTTCAAAATGTTGTTGATATGGGCATCAAAGTTAAGGTTGTTGTCTATGGTAATACCTAGCAGTTTGGTAGTAAGATCTTGGGATATGAGTGTACCATTATTGGATGTTACAGTGACGTCTGTTGGGGGAGATTTACTGGTAGATGTAAAAAGGAGAAGTTTAGTTTTTTTTAGGATTTAGTAGGAGACAGCATTTTGTAAACCATAGTTCTACAGAGTTAAATACATCTTGAAAAAGGGAGTAAAGTTCTGATACAGATGTGGCTGAGCATATAAGTGTGGAGTCATCAGCGTATTGTATACATGTAGCTTGGGGAACTACTTGGTGAAGGTGATTGATGAATATAGAAAACAGGAGAGGGCTCAGTATGGACCCTTGAGGGACACCAATATTAACAGGTAAATAGGTGGAAAGAACGGTGTTCCAGGCACAGCTTGATGTCTGTTATTTAAGTAGGAATGGAACCATTTTATAGCTAGTGGGTCAAGAGACAGAGATTTGAGAATGTTTATGAGTATAGTGTGATTTACAATGTCGAAAGCCTTGGACAGGTCAATGAAAAGTGCAGAGGAAAGCATGTTAAGGTTACATTTTTTGTTGATGGTATCAGTAAAGGAAAGGAGGGCAGTAGTTGTGTCTGAACCCATGTTGGGAGTTGGAAAGCAGATTATTATGGAGAAGGTGGTCTAGCAATTGCCCGCGGTTACATCTTTCCATGATCTTAGATAAAGGAGAAAGTAGGGCTATGTGACGATTGTTGGAGAAAGTAGGGCTATGTGACGATAGTTGGAGAGTTCAGTGGAGTCCCTCCCCTTATGAAGGGGAATAATATGAGAGACTTTCCAAAGTTTGGGGATATATCCTTCAGTGATGGTTCTATTGATGAGAATGGAGATGGGGTAAGCAATAGATTTCGCTGCTAACTGTAAGCATTCTGCAGGTAGTAGGTCAGCAGAAGGAGTGCATGGTTTCAGTTTTTGGATAAGGGTGAGAATAAATGCTTTGGGACAGGTTGGAAGAGAAATGGAGGTGGCGGGTTAGAGTCAGAATTAGATATAATTACATTTTGAGGAGAGAGCTGACTGGCAAGAGTTTGAATTGCTTTGGTAAAAAAGATATTAAAGGCATTAGCAGTTTGTTTGATTGTCCTTGTCAGTGCCTTGAGGGTTAGGTGTGATAGATTGACCAGGATGTAATAATTGATTAATACTTGACCAGAACTTTTGTGGTTTATTATGGTGGGTCTGCTGAGATTGTAGGTAATAGTTTTTTTTATCGGAAAGTATAGCTTTTTTTGTTTCATTTCTCAGTTGTTTGTAGTTTTGGAGGTCAACAGGGTTTTTAGTTGAGCGTGATTTATTCCAGTATTTATTTCTGAGATGGATTTTTTGCTTGGTTTCCTTAGTAAGCCATGGAGCAGATTTAGTTCTTATCTTGATAGAGCAGGTAGGAGCATGACGGCTGAGTATGTCTAGGAAATTAGCATTAAAGTAATCAACAGCTTCATCTAGAGAAAGGTGTTTTAATGGGGACCAATTACATGCTGTAAGTTCACTTAGGAATAGATCCAAGTTGATTTTTTTCTTGGTTCTAATTGCTCTAAATATAGGTGGAATGGGTGGATTGGTTTTGAGACTGATGATGTAGGTTAGTGAGTGGTTGCTTATGTCGTCAGGGAGGGTTCCAGCTTCATAAGTCTGGGGTTGATTATTAATGAGTATTCAATCTAAGGTTCTTTCTTTCTTAGTCTTGTTTATTCTAGTAGGGGAGGTAATAGTTTGGGTAAACCCATAGAGATTAATATGGCTATTAGGGTAGTTATTGCAACATTTCCAATCAATGTTTAAATCACCTAGGATTATGGTTTCTTGGGGAAGGTTTTGAGATAACCAACAAAGGATGTTTTTGATGGTAGTAATGTTATTACCTGGAGGAACATAGATGCAGATAATATAGATAAATTTGACTGGGTTTAGCAGAAGTTTGGTAATAAGTATCTCAACATTAGAGTCTTGAGGAGGTTTTTTGTCAAAGATGGTTATTTGAAAATCAGATTTGAATAGAACAGCTACTCCACCACCTTTCTTGGCTACACGGTCAAGACGTAAGATGTTGTAACCAGGTGGTATAATTTCATTGTCTTTAGTTACCGGTTTTAACCAAGTTTCTGTTGGACAAATAATATCAAATGAGTAGAGTTCCAAGAGAGCATGGAGTTGTGTTATTTTGTTATTAATGCTACATGTGTTGAGGTGAGCTATTAAGAGTGAGTTTGGAGGTTTTTTAAGTAGGTGAATGGCAGAGGGGTTTGGGTTGACAAGTTGAGTGGTGGTGGAGGTGTTTGGACCGGGCTTTGGGTGAATATCTCCATCCTTTAGGGAGAGGAGTAGTGCTAGATATCTAGTGTTAGTATACTTACTGAGATGGATATCTTCTAGCATTAGGGAAGTTATATCTAATGTGTGCTGTCCTATGGTATTTAGGTAGTAGATAGCTGGGTGTGGATGTAATGCTGAAATGGTCAGTGTGAGAGGCTAGTGAAGAACAGGTGGATTGCTTAGTAGGGTATAGAAAGTTTGCATATACTAGGTGTTCATAGGAGGTTAGCAGGTATGCAAGAGTTAAAGGAGGTAGAAGTGTGAGTATGAGTAATATCTGTAAGTGGACTTTGGTGGAGGGTTTATTCATTGACATGGTAGATTTAAATTATAACTATAGGTACAGAGGTAAAGTTGGTGTGGTCAGGAAAGGTAAAAGTGAGAGGTGGGAGAGATGGGAAGTGGTGGAAAAAAGGTGGGAAAATACAGAAGATCATTTAATGGAAATGTGATTGTGATAGGTTGAGTGGAGAAGGGGTGTGGTTTGATAGGTATACGGTTAGGACCTCTGGGGGTGGGTGGGAATTGGGGGTAGGGTAGGGGAGCAGAGTGAGCCCGCAGGGCGAACGGAGCGGGTTAGAACAAGTAAAAAATGAAATCCCAGAGACAATCAGAAAGCTACAGATTGTAGAGGAGCTCTAGGTAATTCCAGGTGAGTGGGGAGTACTATTACAATAATTAGTTAACAGGAGATAGTTGAGAGGGGAAAGGGAATATAGCTAACAGAGGGGGTAGTAATAGAAAAGAGGAGAAAATAATAAGTAATGAGGAATATAATACTAGAGAAGAGAATAAGGGATATTAAGAAGCCAAGTTTAGGGTGCCACCTAGTGGACAACAGCTTGATATAGGTAGTTGGCAAAGTAGAAATGAAGAAAAAGTAAATCAGTTAATAGAACCAAGGAGAGAAGGGTTAATAGTTAGGGTGAGAGCTGGAACTGGCTGCTGGGAACCTGGCTCAGGAGGGAGACTTAAAATATACACTACTTGTTTTTATGTCATAAAGAACAATTCTGTACACAGTTTTGTCATGGGATCAAATGTACTTTCTTTACTCCTTTGTAGGGCGGGACTTAGAGCATAGGACAAAGGATTCTTAGGGATGCAGATGAGATGGTGGGACTTATTTGATGGGAGTCCTTATTGACCAGGCAGGTAGGTTCACAAATTCTTAATGCAGGGAGGAGGTTGAGAGCTATGAAGGTTAGAGAAAGAAAATAACAGTTAGGTGAATGGCCAGCAGTAATTTCAGAATAGAGCTTACACAGTTAAGGAAGAATGCAGACAAATACATTGTTAAAAAGCACCTTTAACACATACATTTACTTAAGTGGCAAAAATGTACACAGTAATACAACAGTAGCTAGGTCTACAAAAAACAAGATGAGGTCTTGTGTTTAGATGTTAGGTGTATTTATACACTACTACAGAGAGACACAACCTATTTGTTTGGCAGAGGCAGGTAGTTTACATATATAAAATCATCACAAGCCAGTTATGTACTCAGTCCTGCTGAGCAACTCGGAGAGAAAAAAAATATTAGTAGGTATTAGGTGTGTCTTAAGAGGATGATGACAGTAATAAACAGTAAAGCAGCAAAGTACAGGTGAAGCCTATTCAAATCAAGCCCTTCAACTATCACACTAAACAGCCAGTGCACACAATTAATTGTGCTATAATAGGGAAGGCAGCATAAAATTGTACCCTAAATACCACGTTTAGTCTAACCCTACCAAGTCTCCTCGTGATTCACTTTCAAAAGAGGGCAGGCAAGATTACAGTGGCGTGGGTATTGACAAAATAAAATTAAAGACAATACCGACAAAGATTTAAGTGGATTCAGTCCAAAGTATCATTTAACTGTAGTTTTAAGCTAGGGTCTAGCTATGTTCTCAGGGTGCTGCTCTAAGGAAAAGAGTAAGCGCAATCAAAATAGTAGGGTTCTTTAACAAGAGGCGGGAGAACAGTTGCGCTTCAGCAGGGAGAAGGGAAATTAAAGTAACACGAGCATTGCTCTCTCATGTACAGGCAGTCCAGCTGAATCTATAACTGTCAGTCAGCCTAACCCAGGATAATAGTACTTATAGGATAAAGGATAAATGGTAACAAGATTTCACGAGCGCTGTTGGTAGAAATTGCGCTCTCAAATACAATCGGTCTAGCTGATCTATTATCCCACCATCAGCTTGGCTCAGTAATTGTAACTGTTATGAGGGGAAAAAGCCTCGATAACAACGAGCGTTGCGAGTAATACTAGGCTCTCACTTAATCACTGTCTTTGTTGATACGAACTGAAACATTAAAACAGCTACTCCAGTATTAATCCTGAACTAAAGACACATACTTAGGTCCGAATTGGGTAGTGAGAGCAAAGTAAAAGAAAATAGGTTCACTATTCTCGTTCCTACTCACATGCACAAATTATCAATAGGTAGTTCCTGTAGAGCATACGCTGAACAAGTAAAGCTGAAATATGCCGCAGCTAATAATGCATTTGCCGCAATTAAAAAGCAAAGCAATTTAAAGTGAAGATATTTCACTTAACGTCTTTCAACGCTTTCATGAGCAAGTTAATTAGTTGTAATTCTGTGGAGCTAGCGCGGGACCATAACTCTAGAACAGCGCTGCTAGGACTACTTGCGTACATAGTAAGGATGGATGGCATGGTTGAAACCCACGAGGAGGCATTATGTTTAGTGATCCGATTTGTAGGCTGTAACTTTTCAGGATGATATTAGAGCTCTTGAACTTCTAATACAAAAAGCATAGGCTAGCATTCAGTAATTACTTTGATAAACAAGTGAAAAATAAGCAGTATAGAGCAGTTGAAACAAAACAGAACTTACATTGCAATGACCCGCTGGGACCAGAGACACGCAGCAGCCAGGGCAGGATGCGGGATACTAAAGATGGCGCCACACAAGGTTACCCAACTATAAGCTTTTGGGAAGGAAGTGAGGTGAGAAGAGGAGGGGATAGGGCAGGTAGGGGGAAGGAGTCTAGGGAGGGGCAACAGACCTAGGCAGGTGAGCTAGTATAGGTGAATATTCAGTAGCATGATGTAAGAAATGATAGTAGAAGGAAGAAGTGCAGGGGTACAGCCACAGTAGTAGACGGAAGGAGAGCAGGGGTGCAGTCAGAAAGTTAGTCAGACAGAAGCACTAAGGGAGGAAGAAAAAAGTGTAAGGCAAGTTAGGCAAGAGGGAAGAGGTAGTAGTTTGTAGAGCAAGTAAAAAATGAGATCCCAGAGACAATCGGAAAGCTACAGACTGTAGAGGAGCTCTAGGTAATTCCAGGTGAGTGGGGAGTACTATTACAATAATTAGTTAACAGGAGATAGTTGAGAGGGGAAAGGGAATATAGCTAACAGAGGGGGTAGTAATAGAAAAGAGGAGAAAAAAGAAGAGAAAATAATAAGTAATGAGGAATATAATACTAGAGAAGAGAATAAGGGATATTAAGAAGCCAAGTTTAGGGTGCCACCTAGTGGACAACAGCTTGATTACAGCTAGTTGGTAAAGTAGAAATATAAGAAGAAAAAGTAAGTCAATTAATAGAACCAAGGAGAGAAGGGTCAATTGTTAGGGTGAGAGCTTATACATAAGACTGGTCACTAATATTTCACAATAAGAAGCTAGCACTGTTCTGTTGCCTGTATTAGTGGATGGTACAGAGAAACACCATGTGTTTGCTTCTAGATGATGGAAAAAAGCTGCTTCTAGCTATGCCCAGACAAAGAAGACTTTAGCATGGACAGTGAATGCATATTTTTATTAGTGCAGTATTTACACAGGTTGCAATTCACCAGTCACTGTTGTATGACTTCTTCCAAAGAAAGGGGATATTCCTAATGATTTCAGGTCTACACTTTGCTTCTCTGTTACAAAATATCATTGTTGAAGTTATTTTATCATTGGGATTGTGTGATCTTGTAGTTAATTTTCAAGGTGGGAAAGTGCCCCCCCGCAGTTTTCAGAAGAACTTGCCCCTACAGAAACGTAACCTCAGAAGCAATGTTTTTGCATGCAAGTTTGGTTCAAGTAAGACCAGTGGCAGTGCCGGTCCTTGTTCTTAGACATATTATTATATAATTAAATATAAGAAAATAAACTGACATAAAAGGTACTGACATTGTAGAAGCTGCCATATGAAAACTAAAGATGCACATAATCAGTTGTGCAGTTACCAGTGATGAATGCAGATATACACAGGAAAACAGTAAATGATTCAATACCATCACAATTATGTTAAGGCTAGTTAGAAGAGAATTACGTAAATACACTGACATACAAGCTATGCTTTGCTACTTGAAAGGAATTAATATACCAGTTAGCTTTTTGGCACCATAGTAGTGATCCCGGCCAAGTTGCATTTCTAGATTTTGGGGTCATTCCAGAGATTTTAAAACTGTTCAGCTAAATCCATTGCTCAGTACATTGCTCGGTGACCTGGTACTGCCAAAAATAATCCTAACTCAAAGCTGTACTGGGCTACTGTCCAAAGTTCACCAGCACTTGCACTTCTCTATCTTTGGAAGTGGGCAGCTGCATTGTGGTCAGCTGCGTCATGGTCATAGCCATTCTCAGTGTGGGCCATTTGACAGAGTAAGCTGTCTAGACTTCAGTAGATACAGATCTACAATCAAATGATACGATTTGTATTTGATGTTTGAAATAATAAAATTATTACTAACCATGTTTGTTAGAAATATATTACCAAAATAAAGTGTTAATTACAGTGGTCCAAAGTTTATATCAGAAATTTCAGCAAGAAAAATAGGATTAAATATTTTTTATGTATGTGCTTTAACACCCACTCAGACATTTATAGAAACATTGCAAAAGGCAACACCTGCAGTGTAAGATGCATTGATTTTAATTGCCTATGATCACGTCTAGCATAAATTCACAAGCATCACACCAATAATGTTATTTTTAATCAGCTAACTAATGTCTGCAGTGGCCTTATTAAAGCCAGATGTGGACTTATGAGTATATCCATTCAGTTTTAGTATGCGTGAAAGACCATTAGACTGGACAGAAGGTGCTAACAGGGATTACAGAAACGATAACTAGCAAATGGGCCAAGACTTTTCAGTGATATGGGCTTCCTATGCAAATCATCAACATGAAACCTAAAGCATGCAGGTCATTAAAGAAGTTGTCCTTCCTGATGATCTGGAACCAGCGTTACAGCATGTAAGTTTTGAAGAAACACATACTGACCATGTCAGTACCATGGAACTGGTGACCACTCTTGAGGTTTAGCCAGGTGTTGAACCACAGAAGTATAGATAATCTTGCTGATGTACAAGAGAGATGACCAAACAGTTGTACCTTCCAAAAAGGCTGACAGATTAATTTTTTATCATGATCCCTCTCAGAGGATACAACTTAATACCTAAAAAAGAAGAAATACAGACAAAACATTCAATTATAGGGAAATGGGAAAAAAAGCAAGTCAAAACTACACCATTGAGTGACCCGGATACTGAACATGAGTAGTTTCTAGTGTAGGACACCTTGAGAGGACCTACTGAAATGTTCCAAGCAGAGTGGAGCAATTCAGACACTGTCCCTGAGTGCCTGAAAGCACCTTATGAGGCTTCATTCATGGGGGGAGGGAGAGAACCAGGGTTATTAAGAAGTAGTGCAAATGTTCCTGAATGAATATGGAAAAGAGCTGCTGTCAGGAAATGGGTGTACTAAGTAAAGTGACAGCACTACAGGACAGCATTGTCTAAATTTTCAAGTACTTCTCTTACTAACAAGAAATAAACAATGGTG
>NC_056736.1:95764530-95789477 GCF_019279795.1 Protopterus annectens
TTTTAAAGCAAAAACAGTCTACCATTACTAGTTATTCTTCAGAAAGCTATATTATAACTAACAAGCTGCTATGAAATGCCACAGTTTTATTTTGATATAATATATGTATAAGTCTAGTTTGTATGATGCTTTGCAGGTAAACTTTCTGGTATTACCCCTGCCTTATGTCATAACTCAACTGAAAAGGATCTGAAGTGCAACATGACAAGTTTTCCATCTAGAAATAACTTTGGGCAAAAACTAAACAAATGCTATGAAAAGCAGACCAGCAAAAAGGGTCATGTAGTGAGAAAAAAAGAGCATGCCCAATGTAAGTGTCACAGATTGGTAGTAAAGACTACAAATTTGAAGCAAAATTCACCTTCAGTTATTTAAATAATAGTTGTATGATTCACACTAATGTGCATTATCATCATATTGGTAACTGCTACACAGTGCTTGCTACATGATATCAAAAGTGTTTATATTTCAGTCAAGACAGACTGTAGCACCAGGTGTATCTGGAATGCTCTACCCGTTTTGGACTTGATCCTAGTTATAATGCACACAAACTTCAAATAATTGTTAAAAAGAAATGTAGTTCCGTCTGGGTCTCCTCTAACTCAACATCACTGCTTCTCCCCGAAGAAAACTTGCTCCTTTTATATTTATTGCATAGTAATGTCTTTCGGCTTTTCCCAGTTAGGGGTCGCCACAGCGGAACTACGGTCTGCTAATGATTGGCAGTGGATTTTTTTACGGTGCCGAGTTACCAGCTCGACACTGAACCTTCAAAGAAGGCACACCCATTCACGCATGCACCTACCTGCATGTCTTTATATGTCACTCGACCACAGGGAGGACATACAGGCTTCACAGAGAAGGCGCTCCAGCCGAGAATCGAATAGGAGAACCTCTTGCTGTGAGGCAAAAATGCTAACCGCTGCACCACCGCGGCCTACATAAGCCCCACTTTTGTGTCCTGCCATACTTTTACCAGGACTGTTGACCTTACACCAGTGAAAAGTCTCAAAATAAAATCCATGCTCGTAAGACATCAAGCATCAGAGGCCCAGACCTGCTTAAACCTATTTTTTTTTTGTGCACTTTTTTCATTCCTGTCCTTGCTAACCAGGTAGCTGCTTCCATGTCTATACCCATTCAGTTTTCATAACCTGGGACAGCTATTGTCCAGGCAGCTGCGAGGAATAGCTTCCATTTTGGGGGCTTAACCTTTCCCCCAGCAGTTGATTTGCCTAGCTGCAGATGCAAGATCGGCTACAATGTCCCCTGTGGGCATTCTCTTTCCTGCATGTGCCCTGTGAAGATACAGTTTGGTAGAACCCAGCATATGACTCTAACTGTAGACTGTAGTGTAATCATACATCTCTGTCTTCTAGCTACCAGCATTTGAGCAAGTGGAAGCACCTACCTCTCTTATAATGGTAACCTGTCTGTTTACCTGTACCCTCCTTTGACATTTCCTTCAGTACCTGAGCGTCTGCTTGATCTTAGGTTATCCAGGCCACAATCAGGGATTTATACTTTTGCACCACAGATGACTGCTTAGACTTACATTTGGCCTTGCCAGTGAAAAAAATCTAGTATTGTCCATGTCAACTGGTATATCGTACTACATCGTGTCAGAAGTGAAAGTGACTTTTTCATGTTTAGAGACTTATTCTTAGAAGATGCCTCTGGTACCATGGATTGTGATTGCTACAGAGACTTTGGATAATACCATCACTACCCTGGGCATCTTAGCTTTCTTATCTTCCTTTTGGAAGAGTTATGGATGCTCACTAACTTTTCTGGTAGACTAAGCTGCAGCTGCCTTTGTAGTTTGTAGCTCCTGCATATTACAGTTCTGAACGTGTCCTTATCTCTTTGTAACATGGCTGATTTAGATGATTCTGGTTCATGTTTTTCCTTGAACTTGAATATTTGTCCTGAATAGATAACTGCAATTTCTGTTGTACAGCTTTATGCCTTCTCCATGAGTATCATAACCTGGTTCAGCTGCTTTACCAACTAACCTAGCATCAGGTGGCAGGAGATTCATTGATTTGTGTAGTCTTGCACTTCTCTTTTTTTTTCTCCATTTCTGCTCTGCTGTTAGGAGACGTCCATTGCATCCTGCTTCATTTCATCATTTTCCTTCCATTGTATTGATTTTCATGTATCAGTATAGTAGATAATTGCTCTTTAGTCTTCTGTCTGTTAACAGTCGTGCTGTAAGGTAATGGGCATGACTCCAGTAAGACCTACCTTTAGTGTAAGTGACATACACTGGTGTAATACACCAGAGTAAGTCACTTACACTGAGAGCAGGTATTCTGGAATCTAGTCACCAGCATAAGTCTTTTTATAGATAGGCCTTACATCGAAGTGAATCACTTACACCAAGAGCATGCATTTTGGAAATGGGGCAAGTTTACACTGAAGTAAATCACTTGCACTGTGATCAGGTCTTTTGGAATCTCGCCCCATGAGTTCCCACAGTAGTGGGTTTCTGTATTCCAAAACTGTGATGTGGCAATCCTTATAGCTATTACAATGTCTCCTTATCATAAGATTCTTAACTGTTTGGATAGTTCTCTCTGCATTCCTGCTGGCACACACACTTTCTGAATTCCCATCTTCTTTGTATTGCAACACATGGCCAGAGATGACATCAGGTGATCTGTCTCGCAAATACAGATTTTAATACACTAATCAGATGTGCATGTATTGTGTCTGTAAGATTATTTCATGGCACCTCAAATAATAGTCTGCAGATAGAAGATACATTGCCTGTTTAAAATGAAACAAGTCTGTTCCTACTTTATTTTAGTCCCTAGATTGAGTAACTTTGCTATTTGTTTTTCAGATGTGCAACAGGCTCTTAAAAGTGGGATCAGAGGATGCTTGGTGGCCAGGCATAGAGCACTTTTTTGCAGTCTGTAGGAGACAAAGTACAGAGATAGGGCTTCGGGGGAGCCCATGTAGGACATCCTTTTATGTCTGTTTTCTTTTTATGAGGAACCTTTGTAGATACTGTAGTTGCTGCATATGCCTGGTCAGGTACTTAACAAAGAGCAGTGATTGGTCATATGAGGGCTGTCATACTCTTGCTTATAAGATGCACTGTATAGAATTATTTCCTTACTACTTATTATTAGCCACATGAATGCTATCTATATATATATATATATATATATATATATATATATATATATATATATACTATATCTATCTACACACACATTGTATATATATATATTATATATATATATATATATATATATATATATATATGCTCCCTGATCTGTGCTTTTGGTGTTCTGTTGGTCTTTCCTATATAAAATTATTTACAAACTATGCAGTAGGCTAAATATATCAAATTTCTAGTACTGCAATCTGCCATAATTTTGAGTGCATATCTAAAACCAGATTCAGGATGCATAAAACCAAAAATATGAGGTAAAATATGGATGTTCTGTGTAAATCTGTACAGTTGAGATGTATGAACTGGCCAGTGTTTCTTTAAAAATCCAAGTGACTGCATTCATATCACTAATATATAATATAAAGGGACCACTATATGTCTTGTTTCTCTACTGTCCTTTTGTCCTGGGCAGTACTAGTAGAAAAATAAGGTCTGACTCTATTACCTCTTAGCCTTGGAATCTGTGAGAGGCCAAATTCAGCCTCATCTTTGCTATAACTCCTTTCTAATAATTTTTGCTTTAATGTCCCCATATCTTCACAAACCCGAATGCTGCTGGCTTTGAGCCTGGACATTCCCATATCCTGACCCATAATCACATTCTTAAAAATATACTTGGAGTACATGCTCTGCCTGTGTAGCAGAGCTTTTCTATGGCAATCCTTCCTATATAAACCAATTTCAAAGGATAGATCAGAATATCTAGTGACCCTGATGTCCAAAAAGTCAATATAATCTCTCGAGTACTGAAGGAAAAAATTAAAAAAAAGATGTTGTGGAATGAAGGAAATCAATGAACTCTAACATTTCTTTCGAAGTGCCTGACTACAACATAAAAATGTCATCCACAAAGTGATAGTAAAACTGAATGGACTGGGGAAAAACCTATCCGATGTAAGCACTTGGGTATTTTTTCCCATTGAGCTAATACCATATCAGCGTATCTATTGGCACAAGAAGTGCCCATAGCTATGCCTGCTTTCAATAAATAAATTAAATCAATCTTAATATTGTCATATATACTGTGCTCATGTAAATAAGATCACACTAAATCTAAGCCCTCAGGATTAGGAATAACTAAAAAGTGAGGTGACATTTAGTGTGACTCATAAAGAATCAATCGAAGTAACATGTTAATTTGTATACGAAAACAAATCCTGTAAAAAATTGTTTAGAATCAATAAGAACTACCATGGATTTATTTAAACCCGGTCTCAAGAATTTTTTGTATGAATAGAAAAAGGTTGTGTGAGCCACCATCCCCCCACAGCAGTTGGACAAAAGGGTGGCTCCCTAGAGTTCTTGTGTATCATCGGATGTCCTTGTAAGATCGGTATCAAAGGAGATTCCACCGTCAAAAAAAATTACGGTTCAAAAGTTATGTAATGATTCAATAGGCACTCCTGAATAGTTCTATGTACACTCCTAATCATTCTATCAATCTCTACTAAGTCTGTAACATTATAGGTGGATGTATCTGAAAACATATTTCTCATGGATGTAAAATAAAATGCATTGTCCAGTACTACTACAGACCCACCCGTATCAGCAGGTTGAATTACAGTACTACCATCTCATTGAAGCTTGGATAAAGCCTCTCTCTGTCTTGCTTAGAGAGATTACCAAACACCCACCCTTTCCTGACTTTATTAAAAGAGTCAAATATATAATTTTCGTATAGCTTACTAAAGAAAAACAATATTTAGCGTAATATTTCTTATAAATATCTTTAAGTCAACAATAGTGTCAAGTAAATCAGCCTGGTGAGTGGGAATAAATGAAAGTTATTGCTGTAATACAGCCAATTCAAACTCTGATGACTGTTTCTTTGAAATATTCCAAACTAAAGAGTTGCCCTTGGCTGCCATATTTTCTTGATTGTTGGGTTGTTCCCTGGATCCACTGTTTTTCTCTTTGTCCATTCCCCTGCTTCTTGATCGAACCAATGTTCTCAGGTGATACTTTTTGATTGATAAAGGTAGAGCGGGAAAAACCTGGTTGGAAGGTTTTGGACTTTTTTCTCTAACATGTGGTTGGTTGATGCAGAGGGGGCATCTCCTTGAGCAGTGTTAGGTATGGATTTGATCAAAGAAACAGAAATGGGATCAGTTATCCCAGTTGGTTCATCACTTCTGTTCACTACACTGTTAGCAGCACCGCAGTTGGAATCTGACTTAGGAGACCTTGGCCATGGAAAAACATGGCCATCCTTAAAATTACAAGTGTCTCTCTCAATTTTCTTCCTTTTCTAGACCACAAGTCTCCTTTTGTAAAGTGAAACATTATCTATAGTGTCACTAAGTTTTGAATCAATGAAATCAGCTGGAAAATTGGCATATAATGCATGCTGTTGGTGCTTACTGTCCTCTAGCAAATTGATTTCATTCAACTTAAAGAAATCACTTAACAGCCTAAGATAATTAAAGCTAGCTTCCAAATTCAGCTGTTGCCATTTAGCTAGCAATTCTGGATAGTGTTCACCATGCCTAGGCATTTTAAGTACTCTTAAGTCCTCTAGTTATAATACATAAATAAAGACATGCTTCAAAGTGGAAGTGTTGGAATTGCATTCTTTTGAGCATGTACAAACCATTATGTAAAGCATCTAAACATGCACAAAGCAGGCCATGGTCCACATCATCCGGGTAGGTATTGGACTTAGCAGAATCATCAGTATATCCAAGCAATAGATTATTGCTGCTACTTAGAAATTTAGCAGACTGATCAAATCTCTTATTTATCCCATGCTCCTTTGGGTTGTAAGCCAGTTCAACTTCAGAGGTAAAAACTTCAGCCATGCTCTGAAGGGAATCACAAATACTAAGAAACTGAACTACAAATAAATGCCATAATGGATGAATGGTGCTCTTCAAAAATGTAATCCAGTATTAAAAAGAACAAAGTCCCACTGACACACTGGTGAAGAGATGAAATCTACTATTTAATGAAAGGTTAGTGATTTCATGACCATAAAGTTGCTTCATCAGGCCATTAAAAACAGTTAAAACCATGCTTCTTGAGTACTAACCTGTGACCAATAGGAACAAATATTTCAAACATCATATAGCCAATAACGTAATTACTTGAATCAAATACTGTGCATCAAAGGAAAAACACTCATAGATGTAAATTTAAAGATATAGACTGCAATAACACTAAACACAGCTATATATTACCTAGCTAAATTACATGACTTCAGGAGAGGCTTCAAAAAAAGCTGTGCCAATAAGGTTAGGTTTTCTGTCTGCTCTAAATTTAATAATCCATCAATTTAGAATTACTGCCACCATCAACTAAGGAAACCGCAGTAAAAAACTTTTCTAAAGCAAACTTCACCTTACTTAAGACAGAGGCGGTAAGTTTCACAGCCCCCACGCTAAAGGATAACGCTGCCCAAAATGCAGAAACCTTTACAAATGCACTCTATGAGCATGTACAATGATGCATGGATCATGCCATCCCTAGCAAAACCAAGACTCATTCCTCTAAGAGAAGGAAACCAGTCTGGTGGACCCCTGCCATAAACAGGTATACAATAGAAGGAGGAAACTAGTTCAGAAAAAAAGCAAATCCCAAGAAGGAAAGACATCCCTGATCAGTATCAGTAAGAAAATGAGGTCCCTCATAAAATCATCCAAGGCTAACTTCGAAAGAAAAATAGCCAAGGATTCAAAAGATAACCACAAAACCTTCTTTAGCTATGTTAAGAATCTAAGTGGCAACTTGCAGATATGCACAGAACTAGTGCAAAATGGCACAAAATATACCGAACCTACTGATATTGCCAACATCCTGGTTGATAGATTCAGTGCAAACTTCACCCCCTCTCACCTCCAAAAGGGCCCACGACAATACCGGAAAGTGTAGTGTCCCAGAAATCACAGACGCACAGGTGAAAATAGCCCTTTCAAAAGCCAAAATCACAGCATCAGTGGGGCCAGATGGTGTCCCAGGCTGCGTCTTGCACGAACTACAGAACAAACTAACCCCCCACCTAAACATGCTGTTCAACCTCAGCCTCTCCACAGGCTACGTGCCCATAGAATGGTGCACAGCAGCGGTTTTTCCACTCCACAAAGGAGGGGCCACAACTGACCCTGGTAACTATCGCCCCATAAGCCTGACTAGCTATGTAGTGCATCATCATGGAACTCATTAACAAAGACATTGGGAACCTCCAAACACTTGACCCAACCCAGTTCAGCTTTGTTAAAGGCAGATCGTGCCTACTAAACCTGGTTGACTCTTCGAGACAGTCACCAAGGCCATAGACGAGGGAAAGGTTGTTCACATAGCCTACCTTGACCTCGCCAAGGCTTTTGACACCATTCCCCACTCGGGTATTAAAGAAAAACTCAACAGCCTGAACATAAACCCCTATGTCATGAGATGGGTTGCCAACTGGCTTACAGACAGAACTCACATGGTAAGAATAGCGGGCTCCAGTTCCGACTCTAAACAAGTCACAAGTGGTGTCCTGCAAGGCTCGGTCCTGGGACCCCTACTGTTTGGCATATACTTCTCAGAAGTACAGGCAAACGCAGGAGGACTATGGCTAACCAAGTTTGCCGATGACTGCAAACTGGGAGCCATAATTGACTCTCTGGCTGACATGGACATCCTCCAAAAGGGCCTTACCGAGATGGACACCTAGTTTCAAAGTCATGGCCTCAAGCTAATTGACAAAAAATGCAATGTCATCCCGTTTAGGAAAAACAAAACACCCACGAATTACCACATAGATGGCAGCCCCCTTAATATGGAAGAGGTAATAAGAGATCTGGGGACCCAGGTAGATAGTAATCTCTCCTTTGACAATCATATTTCCAAAGTAGTTAGGAAATCCTTCTGTGTGGCCCATCTAATTACTAAAGGGTTTGCATCTAGAAATAAAGAGGTTATAGTGCCCCTCTACTCATCGCACATCAGACCCATCATAGAGTACAATGCCCCATTTGGGATGTACCTCACAAGACACTTCCGACAGCTGGAGAGACCACAAAAGTACCTCACCAAGAGGATTACTGGCCTCAAACATATGTCCTGTGCAGCCCGACTGAAAAAACTCCGGCTGTACTCAGTGGCATATCACTTACTCAGAGGTGATCTCTGCCTGACTTGCAAAGCCATGTCCAACTCAGAATTGATGGACATGCTCCACCTAAAAAAATCCAGGTCACTGCAAGCCACGCGCTCTAGTGAGCTAAACCTTGCCAAAACAATAAATAGAACATGCTGGAGGGACAGATTCCTGTCACAGAGACTCCCCGTGCTTTGGAACAAAATTCCAAGCTACATTAGGCAGAGCTCCTCACTAACACTCTTCAAGAGAAACCTTGACGAGTGGATGGGTAACAGAAAATACAACCCTGGGGTCACTTCATTGGATCTGAGTGACAGAGGATCATTTAATTAATCAATGGGGCGGCGAAAGCCGACACACTTTGGATAGGCTTATAAATGCCCTCGGGCAGATAGCCTAGTACATACCTATGAATCTAAGTTCAGACTTTTCAGTGGAATTAATAAGGTTACCTAGCTGAGGATTCTTGCAAACGCTCAATAACTAGAAACTTTAAACGAGTGAAACTCCTTCGCTTTCAACATGTTTAGCTAGAGCATTATTATTATTAGCCACTTGAATGCTGTATATGTGTTCCCTGATCCGTTCTTTTAGTGTTCTGTTGGTCTTTCCTATATAAAATGATTTACAAGCTGTGCAGTAGGCTAAATATATCAAATGTCTAGTATTGCAGTCTGCCCTAATTTTTGAATACATATCTAAAACCAGATTCAGGATGTATAAAACAGCTACCACTATCTGTATATCTACAAAAATTATACCTACCACAAGGGAAGGTACCAGACTCTTCATTCATGGTGGTGTAATCAGTCTTAGCCCCTGGATAGCATACAAGTCTTTCCAGAAACTTTTTATTCTTAAAACAAAAATGTGGTGCGTCTCTAACAATGTCCCTAATTCTTTCGTTGGTGAGTAGAACTGGCCAGTATTTCTTAAAAATCCCAGTAGCCTTTCATTAAATAGTGGATTTTCTCTCTCTAGCAGTATGTCAGTGTAACATTCTTTTTAATGTTGGATATTGTCTCTGTTTCTACATGATCTACTTTACTATAGACGACGCATAATTTTTCATATCCATACATTTTTGTTAACAGTTTCTTTTCCATGTGAACATATGTCTCTTATGCATTTGTAAATACTTTTGACCCTTAGGTAACTGAATTATTCTGTTGTAGGCTTGCAGCCACTGTGCCATTTCTCTGGCATCTACTTGAAACACAGCTGTGCCATTTCTCTGGCATCTACTTGGAACACACATTATTGACATCATAGTATATTAGTGCTTGCAAAGTTTGCTGAGCATTTTAAAATTCCATCCCTCTTCATAGTTCTGCTACTAGATAACTTCCTGCCATAAAAGTTTCCTTTAAGGGATGGCTATTCATCAGTCATGTCACGCATGGTCCTTGATCGTCATAGTCAGAAATGTCTGTAATAGTTGGTCATCTTCTGTCTTTGGCATTTTCACATTTCCTCTTATTTATTTTTTCCTGTAAGGCTTCAGTCTCTCTCACATTAGAATATGACCTATGTGTTTCAGACTTGTTACTCTTACTTCACATTTGTTATTATTTGACTTGAAATTATGCTTCATTGTAATTCGGAGGAAGTTTTCTGAAGTCTGAGTTTGTCTTTTAAAGGCTTATTTGAATATAAGGAAGTGATATTCTACGTAAAAACTGTCGGAGAGTCAATAAAAGCTTTTTTCCTCCCATGACGACAGTAGCCAGAGCACTTGAAAGTCTGTTTCTTCCAATTGCGTGGCTGTAGTCTGCAATTTTAATTCTTTTATCATGTTACAGAGCTTCTGGCAGTTTCCCTGGACAATATATTAGTGATATTGCATGAGGATTTTTGTGTACAATATGCTTTAGGAAACTTCCCAAGGCTGAAAACAAATTTGTCTTGTGCTGAAGATTACTGTTCTTCTGTACAGTATTTAAAGAGTTTCTCCAAATGTGTGACTGAATATGTACAGGAACACAGTCTGGCTCTGTTTTCATACTTTAATTTTACTTTACCAGTCTTATCCAAACATGACCCCAAATAAAGGGCCACATTTTGAAGAAACAAAATATTTTTTTTATTTATTTTGTAGTCATGTCAGTAACTTTCAGCTGAAAGGCTTTTATACACGGTGCCCTCAATATGTTAACAATATTAACATTTTATAATTGAATCTGAAAATGTACTGCCATGCTGTCAGTCAAAAACGTATTAGTGTTAACGCCATAGCTTTTTTCCCCTTGGCCTTCATTGAAAATGGGATTTTGCTCAGACCCACTAGCCAGGTTAGCAAATAGAAATAAATACATTTAATCCCCAAAGCTACAAAATTATAATCAGCCAAAATGTTTTACCTTTCTCTGGTTTAAATTCAGTGTTATGCTTTTTCTCACCAACAAAATGACTTTTACATTTATGTCACTGATTCTAAGGACTTTTCAAACTTTGCTGTATCAATCCTTTTTTATTTTAATCTTACTAACAACCAGGTAATTTTCATGATGTTCATCGTGCATACAGCTGCAGTCATTACAGATGGGTTATCCTGCCGTCAGGCGGGTCCTCGGTCGGCCGAATTCCAAAGTCTAGGCCCGGCGTCGCTTCTTCCCTGACGTCAGTGTGGCAGGGGTATAAAAGAGGCAGCCGTCGCCATTTTCTTCAGTCTTTCTTGCCGCACGGTGCCCGAAGCAGAAGCAGTTCGCAAGTGCCGGTCAGCCAGCTCCTGAGATTTATGAAAGTATTTCAGCCGAAGTCTTCTTGAAAGCTAAGTACCCCGTTGGGGAAACTTTTCTTGCCTCAGACCGATGTCAGACAAAGTTAATAATTGCATTTCATGTGGGAAGCAAATACCGCATAAGGATTTCCACTCTTTCTGTATACCTTGCTTAGGCCCAGACCACGACGTCTCGGCCTGCCATTTTTGTGCTAGAGTCAACAAGTGCACTATTAAGTGCCGGGCGGAGTTCGGCCTTCACTATTTTGGCAAAAAATTGAATTATATTATGTCGTCGGATACTCCGACTCCAGTTTTGAGCAAAAGACGCAAAGATAAGGACCGACATACGAGGTCCGCACCGACTACTGAGACCACGCTAAGGCCGACTACCGGTTCTCCAGTGCTCAGCGAGGCGCCTACGCAGCCCCTAAGTACCGATGACACTACATTACCGGTGTCTTCAGTACCCGAGGTCGCAGGCTCTTCGGTCCCCATTCCTACTGCAGATACCAACGCCACTCTTGGCGGGGAAACTCAGAATTTAGACAGGCCTGCCATTTCTCAAGGTGTCTTCAGGCCTTCCTCCTTCTCTATTAAAGCTTTCACTAAATCTAAAGCAGCTATGAAAACCAAAAAACAGGGTCCTCAGACCCCCCCTCTCAAGGCCCCATGCCTAAAAAGCAGATGCTTAAAATGGCTGAGGATTTGATTACTCTTATCAGGGGTTCTCAACCCCCCTCTGACAAAAGGTCCAGATTAGAGGAAGACTACTCTTCCTCAGATCAAGCTTCTGTTACCTCAGAACAATCTGAGGACCAGGATTATACCTATTCTCCATTCGAAGACTCTGATGCAGAGGAGTCTATTCCCTCGGTCTCCCCCCCTGAGGACTACTCTTTTGGGGGAACCCTGCATACATTGAGGGAACACTTTCACTGGGAAGGCCAAGATTACTCAGATTCCAAGAAAAGGCTCAGAGAATTTCTTCTGCTCCCCCAGCATAGGCCCCTGGCTATCCCTCCTGTTTTAGATATATTGGATGATGTGTACACAGAAGCCAGCCTTAATCCAGATTCTTTGCCTCCAGCTCCTGTTAAACCATACAGGTATTACCGGGTTCCTGATTCTCACCAGTTCCTATATAAAAGCCATACTGCTGACCCAGAAACTATTTCACAGGGTCCCAAGGGAATTAAGGCCTCTACTGCTAAAAATCCATTACCTTCAGAGAGAGATTCCAGAGCTTTAGAAAGGTGGGGGAAAAAGGTGTACACCTCGGCCACTTTAACCATGAGGGCATTAAACTGTCAGTTCCATATGTTAAAGTATCAACAGTTTTTGATATCTCAGTTGAAAAGCAAAATGACACAACCAGAACAACCAGATTTAAAAGAGTTGCAGGATTTGTTGCATGGTGCAGAGCAAGTGGGTAAACATACCTTGCAGTGTGGTTTTGATGCTTTAGAGGCCTCATGTAGAGCTGCTGTTACGGGGTCTGTTATACGTAGGCATGCTTGGCTCAAAGAGCAAACCTTACCAGATCATGTCAAAGCTAAATTATTAGATGCACCTCTTCAAAAAGATGTATTGTTTGGCGTTAAAGCTGAGGAGGTACTAAAGAAAATGGAGGAAAAAGCAAAATCAATGCAAACAGTGAAATATTTCCTGCAGGTACAACCTCCACGTTTCAGCAGAAACTGGACTTCAAAAAATTGGTCCTTTCCAGCCACGGACAGACCTCAAAGGGGCAGATACAGACACCCAAGCGGTAGAGGGCAACCTCAAGGATCTTTCAGAGCCAGACAGTGGCAAGCACCAACCCCAAGAGGTGGAGAAGATAGATCACAGTCATTTAGAAAACAGACACGATGACTTCCCCGTACATCTGCCAAGCAAAGCTTTAATGGCAGCACCTTTGGGTGGAAAACTGGCATTATTCTCAAAAAATTGGCATATTGTTACAAAAGACAAATGGATTCTGGACATTATAGACAGAGGCTACAGGTTCCACTTTCACACCCTTCCAAAAATGAGAGGCATGCCAAACCTGCCACAAAATCAAAGGGCAGAGGCACAAAAATAAATTTCAGCTCTCATGGGCATGAAAGCGATTCAAGAGGTACCTGCAAAAGAACAAGGTCAAGGGTTTTATTCCAGACTATTCCTGGTACCAAGGAAAGACAAAGATTGGAGACCTATCTTAGACCTATCCATCCTAAACACATATCTACAGGTGCCAAAATTCAAGATGCTCACATTACAGCAGCTTCTTCCCATGCTGGGCAAGGAGTCTTGGCTGGTAACATTGGACCTCAAGGAGGCATACCTGCATGCCCCTATCAAACAAGATTGTAGAAGATACCTCGGATTTCTTGCAGGTTCAACCCATTACCAATTTTATGCATTGCCCTTTGGCTTATCTACTGCGCCCAGAGTGTTTACGAAATGCCTGGCATCAGTAATCGCCTTCTGCAGACTACAAGGAATACAAATCTACCCATATCTGGACGACTGCCTGATCCAAGCGGACAGCAAGGACATACTACTGCAGCACCTGGCGTTTGTAATAAAACTGTTGAACTTCCTGGGATATACAGTCAACAAAAAGAAATCAAAACTAATACCCTCTCAACAAATAATTTTCCTGGGTGTCAGCTTGAATACAACCACCCAGGTGGCCTACCTCACGCCAGACAAACAAGGGCAACTGTCTCAATACTTCAGCAAAATGGCAACTTTCACCAGGCTAACTGCAAGGAAAGTCCTGCAGGCTCTGGGATTCATGGCATCTTGCATCCTACTAATCCCATGTGCAAATCTGCATATGAGGAAACTTCAATGGTACCTAAAAAACTTATGGTCTCAACACAGCCACAGCTTGGAAACAATTATACCACTCATTCCATGCCTTCAAAAGGAATTTTTGTGGTGGGCTCAAGCTTGCCAAAGAAACACAGGTCTCCCTTTCTGTGTACCTCAAGCAACTCAAATCATCACAACAGACGCCTCAGACTACGCCTGGGGAGCACATGACAGATCAGTGCATTCAGGGAAAATGGTCCCGAAAAGAGAAGCACCTACACATCAACCAAAAGGAAATGCTAGCCGTGCAAAATGCTATTATAACCTTCAAAGACCTACTGCATCCAGGCCAGCTATTGATAAGGACAGACAACACCACAGTGATGTGGTACATAAACAAACGGGGGAACTCATTCATACCCCCTGTGCAGGCAAGCCATGACTCTATGGAACACAGCACTGGAAGTGCAAATTCAACTACAGGCACAATTCCTGCCAGGGAAGGAAAACACACTGGCAGACAACCTAAGCAGAAATATGACAGATCCACACGAATGGAAGTTGCATCCTCAAGTTTTCACAAAGATAACTCGGGCATGGGGTCAGCCAGACATAGATCTCTTTGCTACCCACAGAAATTACCAGTTGAAAAAATTTTGTTCAAGGACCTATCATCCACAGGCCTGGAAAGTGGACGCACTTTCTTTCACTTGGACAACATTGACAGTCTATGCCTTCCCGCCTCTTCCTCTGCTGCCCAAAGTTCTATTAAAAGCCAGAGCAGAGAAGCCGAAAATTATTCTCATTGCTCCAGACTGGCCAAGACAGCACTGGTATCCGCACCTGAAGAGCCTGACACATTCCCCACCATGGATCCTACCTCTAGTCCCTCTTCTGTTGTCCCAGCACAACTACAAAACCCTTCACAGCCAGCTCAAAACCCTAAATCTAGTTGCATGGAGAATTCCTTGATTTCCCAACAGACTCTCCTCTCCAAGGAGGTGCAGGATGTCATCTTGGAGGCCAGAAGACCTTCTACTAGAAAAGCCTACTCCGCCAAATGGAAACGATTTTGTGCCTGGAATCAAGAAAAGGGCCAGAATCCTTGGGTAATAAATATACCTCAAATTTTACAGTATCTAGCTGAGATGTTAAACAGTGGACTTTCCTTCTCCTCCATCAAGATCCACGCTTCAGCCATTTCTGCACAATACAACACAGATCCTCCTTTATTCTCTCATCCTCTCTTAAGGCAGTTCCTCAGAGGGGCAAAGAATATAAAACCCCCAAGGAAACCACTAGTCCCTGCTTGGGACCTCAACTTCGTATGGGAAAAGCTGACCCTTCCTCCCTTCGAGCCAGCTTCTTCAACAGAACTACAATACTTGTCATGGAAAACAGCCTTTTTTCTGGCTATTACCTCAGCACGCAGGGTTTCGGAGCTACAGGCTCTCATGGCTGTGCAACCATTCATCATTTTCCATCAGGACAGAGTTTCCTTACGAACCAACCCTACCTTTATGACAAAGGTAGTATCCAGTGTAGCTTTGAATAAGACTATCCACTTACCTACCTTTTATCCTAATCCACAAAACAAAGGGGAAAGACTACTACATTCCTTGGACATTCACAGACAACTTTGTTACTATTTGGACAGGACAAAGCCATTCAGGAAATCCGAGCAACTCTTTGTGTCCTATGCTACAGGTGCTCAAGGAAAGGCTATTTCCAAACAGACTATTTCAAAATGGATAGCCCACTGCATACGCTTTTGTTACTCATTTCATGGAAAAACTGTGCCTGCATGCATCAGATCCCACTCCACCAGGGCCACAGCTACCTCTGCAGCCTTCCACAGGGGGGTCCCTACCAAGGACATTTTGGAAGCAGCCACTTGGAGTTCAGTGCACACTTTCTCCAAGCACTATCACCTTCCACTATTCTCTAAATCTAGAGTGGGTTTTGCCACAGCAGTCTTGCAGGGCATCCTCGCTCCTCCTAGTTCCACTTAGTGCCTACCAGCCCTACTTAGCTTTGGGATTCTTCCATCTGTAATGACTGCAGCTGTATGCACGATGAACATAGTACAGTTTTGTACCTACCATAAATGTAGATGTTCGAGTGCTCATACAGCTGCAGTCCAGGTTACCCCCCCCCCTCCGTCCCCTCTTAGGACAGGCCTTATGACAAACGCCTTATCATACAACCTATTTGGGGTATTCTCTTATGGTGTATTTGCTTGCAACTACTGTTTTTTGAATATTCTATATTGCATGTTTGCATAAATTTATGTTTTGCCTTCCTTCTGGGGGCACCTGACATCTGGGGCAAGAAAAACTGAAGAAAATGGCGTCGGCTGCCTCTTTTATACCCCTGCCACACTGATGTCAGGGAAGAAGCGACGACAACCGACGCCGGACCTAGACTTTGGAATTCGGCCGACCGAGAACCCGCCTGACGGCAGGATAACCCATCTGTAATGACTGCAGCTGTATGAGCACTCGAACATCTACATTTATGGTAGGTACAAAACTGTACTTTTCTAGTCAAAAACATGCAGATTCTTTTGAATAAAGTTGTATGCATTTCCTTTTTATACATCTGTACAAAATGACAGCAAGCAGAAACAAAGCTAGTTTACCTTCTTCCCCAGTCATTTGCTGTTCATGGGAGAACTAATTGTTACAGCACTTGCAGGGTGCCGAACAATTAAGCATCCCCCCAGGTGTTGTTACAATTGGGTCTCATGCTAGGGGTGCCTCTAACAAGTTTTTTTCCCCCTCATTCTGAACATACTCTCAATACTGTTTGCACTACAAATTAATTACAGTTGTTTTTGTACAGTATACAAATTATTCACAGGTAGCTGATTGTTTGAAAATAGCAGAAATGCTTTACCTTTGAAGTTGTAAAGTGAGAAACGAGGTTTAAACAACGGGTCTCTATACCTGCCATAGGGGCTGTTTTTATATAGTGGCTCCAGTAAATTATCCTTTAGCCATACTTAAACCTAAGCAATTACCGGCATGTGTTGCCCTTGAAAACATCTGTTTCTAATTATTTAATTTTTTTTGGGTTGTTTTACTTTGCGTAATGATGTTTCTTGGATCAGGCTTCATGAGCAAGTATCCATTTGAAAAACAAAATCTGTATAATAACTTTGTGTATAATGTTTCTTAGACTGCAGTACATTATGGTAAAGCTGGACTGCATATTATGCACACAGGTTTGCTCTTAACATACAGGAAACCAGTGCTGGTCTTGTAAATAAAAAACAGCACATTTTAGATAAGGAGAAGTGGAAAACAAAGCACATTTATTCTGTGGTTGTAAGGTTAATTCCACCTGTTGTACACGAGGAAAGAATTTCTCAAAGAGAGTAAGTATAATTCTGGTAGAGTACAACTAATGTAACACATTGGTATGTTTATACAATGAACCATAACTTGTTAAAAAGGCACTAGTTTGGTATTATGTGTTGTGATACTGACAGACCTTAAGATAAGTAAACAAAAATCTGGAACAGGAGCAATGAAACAGCGTTTTATTGAGGCAAGGCAGAGTAACTTAAAAAAATAATGATCCACAGAACAACTTATGCCTTAAGTAAGTCACAGCCACTTAACATACGGAAAACACCAGTCATAGTTTAGATGTGTTATTACCAAAATTGTGATAAACAGCTTCCTAAATGGCTATTTTTATCAGGTGGCTATTGAAAAGTGAGTAGCAGAACTACACCACTTAGAACTGTAGGCCTAAAAGTATGAATGACAGGCATACATGTAAATGTGAGATTGCAGTAGTCCCCTTTGTTCAAGGTATGGCAGTTTTGGAAATAGAAATAGCAGATGTGGTTTGGGATGTGCAGGAAAAATCCGACTCATCTGCAAAAGTGTGTAAAATCTGTAATGATGGGTTTTTGCAGTAATTTTCTTTCCATTTGAATTCCACTACATTTTTTGAATCTTTGAAAATAATGCAAACACATCTACAATTTGAATAATTATACTAGATTAGACATAATGTGAAAACATTGGTTAAGAATAGATGCAGCTTATATGACAGTCGTTTAATATTTAGAGAAAATTTAGTCAGTTTATACAGAAATTAAAAGTAAGCTAGTATAATACAAACAAGCATTGCAATATGAAGTTATAGAAAAAAAACAGGGTATTGACCTATTAAAACAGAGAGACAGGGGATAGAAATTGATTGAAGTAAGAAAGTGAGTGAAACAGGAGCTGTAAGGTATGAGTAGGTACTTGTTCATAATTGGGGATTTAGTTTATCCTGGGGTTGAACAAGAACAGAGCCAAATTCTGACTAGGAAGTCTTTCAGAATGGTTTTAAATGACTAGAGGAATGGTATCAACCTTGACAGATCTAGATAAAGGAGTTCCAGGCCTCAGCAACATGGTATGAGTACATACCATGCCCACCAGATTTGATAGGTTTGTGGCAGTGAAGAGTTTTGGTCACTGGATCATAATGACTGATTGGGAACATAGTTGGGTAGAATGGTAGTTGGTGCTGGAGAAGCAGATGGATGCTGGATAATTTTATAAGTAGTAAGAAGTTTTGTATATGTTTGTTAATGGAGTAGTTCTAACTAACTTAGGCTTTTTAGTGTTATACAGTGGTGGGTTCTGAAAGGGGTATTTGCTGCAAAGTTATTCAGTAGCAAGTCCTGACATCTATATCAGAAGATTGAATGCTAAAAATAGCGAACACTCTTTTATCAAACTTAAAAATGCAAAACCTTAAAATGTCGAAGGAACAGATCAGCAATTTTTTTTTCTCAGGTAAAAAATTTGTTGATCCTAAAAAAATAAAATACAAACTCTGAGATCACAACACAATGGAGAAAACAGCAACGTCTGGAGAACGGCCCATCGATTGTTTTCCGCTGGGAAAAAAAATTGATGTTCTGTGTCTTCAACATTTTCAGGTTTCGTGTTTTAAAGTTCGATATAAGAGCGTTCGCAAATTTAAGCATTCACTCTTCTGATAGGAACCAAAGTCTTGTACTTCTTACATGCAGTCATTTCTATCCATGGATGTTTGTCTCTCTAGTACATTATGACGTTTCATCACTGTTTGCCATCTTGAGACATGTTCAGGTCTGAGTGAACATACCCTGATCAAATGGATTTTCTGATAAGAAAAATGTTTTTGTGGTTGGTAAAGCTTTCCCCATACCACCTTACTGCAGGGACCTTGCCTTCTGCACTCCATAATATTACATTGGAGTCCAGGGTTGCTGCAACATGGAATCACAATAAGCTCATATTTTCACTGAATTTACTCTCTTTTTTTTCTAGTTGACTGTGTACTAGTGCTCAACTACATGGCATACTTCCAAGATCTTCACAAAAGATCGACCATTAACCTTATCTGTGCCTTCAACTACACACTTTGTGATGCAGTTTGTCGTAGAGTACAGCAAAATATCTGTAGCTGGTTCATTTCCAAAGCATTATCTAGCATCTATGCCGTGGCTCCCATGAGCCATTTAGGGCTTGCTTAGGCACTAACAGTTTAGTTACTGCTATCTGGAAATCTAGTAAGATTAGTTTCCACAGTAAACCAAGCCAAACACTTAAATGGTCATGTCATGAGAGAAAACTTTGCTTTATTACACTGTAGTATGTTGGCTCATTAGAAATTCAATTGAAGAGTTGCAGTTATGACAAGTGATTGGATGAGTAACAGTTTTTTGCCTAATGTGTGTTTTCTTTTCCATGTTAAAAACATAATTTAATGTATTTGTTTTTGTTTCAGATAAACTTCGTCGAAGCATGCCAAATCTGGCACGGGTGCCAAGTACGAATACTACTCCCCCTCCTTTAACAAGTTCCAGTCCTTTATCATCAGTACGCAATAGTCAGAGCTTCGATTCAAACCTACATGGGGCAGCTAATGGACTTTCTAGGCTACAGTCTTCTAGTATGTAAAGCATTTATTTCTCAGAACTTCAGTTTAGTTCTGCAGACATCTGTATGAAATAATGTTTATGGGTTAGTAGCAAATAGCTTTGGCATCTGATTCCCTGACAGTTTTTATTTTTCCTGTAAGATTTAGAAAAGAAATTTATAAATGTCATGATGTTTATTATATGAATAGATCTTTTTCTGCATCATTAAACATTGGTACCATTAGTAAAAAGATTTTAACAAGATATCCCAACCCACACTGAGGTCACCACATACGCTTTCAGAATATACAGTAATTGCTTTTTTTTTCTCATTCTTTTAAGAAAAAAATGTTGCTGCATGATGATTAACCTTTTTTATTTTTGAGCATGATAAGCAGAGCAACACCCCAAGTGGTTAGAAAGGAAACAAGATTAGTATGAAATGAATAGTCAGCATCGCAACAGCAAAGTGTTTGGCTTAACTGTATGCCACTCCTCAGTCTAGCATCTGTATGTATGAAAATGCCAGTCGGGGACACAACCAAATCCAAAGTGTTCAGATCTCTATGGACGTACTCTGAACCCTGTACTGTTAACTATTCAGCACTGTATCACAGCTTGACCATTTATTTTTCCGAAACTAACAGTGGTAATAATTATGCTCTTTACTTTTGGTCTGTGTGTGTCTGTGTGTGCGTGTCTCTGTGTGTGGCATGTCTCTGTGTGTGCGTGTGTCTGTGTCTGTGTGACTCTGTCTCTCTGTGTCTGTGTGCGTGTGTGTACCATTGCATTACACACTACTTCTTTTCATAATTTGTTTCACTGATGTTGGATGTTAATGTATTTAATGTCCTGCAACCTGAGCATAGGCAAGTCATACTCCTTCTCAAGGATGCTCAAGGAAAACCACTTTAGCAAGCTGCAGCAGAAGACCTGATAAGGATTTCTTGTTCTAAGTATTTTCCACTGTGACAGCATACAGAGTTGTACCAAAGGCTAAATTGTCCATTCGCTGACAGCTGCTGGCATTTATTCTGATGTCAGAAACATAGTGGAAGAAGGCCGAGGGTTGATAAATGTACATTGGACTCAGGGTTGTTTTTAAGCTATGGGTCCCCCACATTCACACATTTTTGGACCATGCATAAATGCAGTTATTCTTTTGGATTCACCATCCTGATTTATGATGATTCAAAATGCTGTCATTGTAATCCAACAATGTGGGTAACCATCCATTATGACCTTTGATTTTTGTGTACCTCAAATGTCAGACTGTAATAAAAATATGGCCACAGTAAATTACTCCAATCTGCTTTACATAAGTGCATACTAGTCCTGTATAGTCAGCCTAACAATTGTTTAACATGATCATGACAGAATTGTTCGCTATTCTAATCCACAAACAGCCCCTAAAACAAGGAATTGTAGCCCCAAAATAAATAAATAATTATAGGTATAATCATGTATTACAGACTTGTTTCACACAAACACATAGTAGCCCAGTTATTTCAAATTATTTTGCACAAATGCAAACTAGTCCTGCAAAGCTGTACTGCTTAAACTAATCAAATGACAAGAGGGTAAGATACTTTCATCCATGTACAAATTCTACCCAAACAGTGAACAGGCAGCACACTTGACTTGATCATAGAAGGTCAAAAGGCTGCGGATTCTATTTCCATTCCAGGTGCTTATATTGATTTTCTATTACTAATACTGCAGTACAGCATAAAGACTGTGCTTCACTCCTGAGTGTGCTGTCCTTCAGCTGAGATGTTAAACTGAAGTCCTATATGCTTGTGCTGATGGTAGCCCAGGTGGACATAAAAGATCCCATGGCACATATAAAGAATAGGGGTTTCTTTACTTGTATACATGTGTACAACAACTTTGTAACTGTTACTGTTCAGAGACCGTATACAGGAATATATACAGATCGGATCATTCCTATTAGCCCCTATCATTTCCCCACAACCATTATTACAGCAGCATGCACCCACTCTTTATTATGCAATACTTCTTGACATCTAGAATTCTATATAATCACCAATACCCTACTTGTTTACATTTTCTTACATCATTTAAATCATAGCAGCTGTATAAAATAGAGTTCATATCGACATTTTGAATATTCAGAACAGTCTTTAAGCATTTCTTCTCAAATCACTAACTTTTACATGGTTTAAATTAAGCATGTTCAGCAGTATCTTCATTTGACACGGATAATGTTTCCTCTCATTCCTAACATTGCACACCACTTTCACAGGCAACTTATTTATTCATATTCTTCATAAAAGTATGAGACTCCAATCCTTTTAGACCTTTCCCATCATAGTTTCATAATATCTTTAACTTCAAGTTGCAAACTCCACCATGGATCAATATAAAAATTTACACAATTTATTCATACCTCACTTTTCTATTACACCCATTTCCAAACGTTTAATTTCCCATTCTAAAATGTTACTATGATAGCTATAAATTTCTCCATTGTTTATTTTCTGTACTTTAGTATTCATTTATGCCAACATTCATTATATTTCTTATGCAAAAATCCTTGCAACAATATTGTATTTTTTCCTGATAATTTATTCTTAAAATCCAAAGTAAATGCAATGAGCATAAATATGGAAGAGGTTTGATCAAGCTCTCAGACCACCATTACTTGACTTGTCATGTAACCACCCCTCTTTTAACTTGGTTCAATTTTAGGCAACATACAGTTGATAATACTTTTTTGGTAACAGTATTTTCTTTATCATCAGGTAACATATAAGTTCATAGGTACTTACTAGGCTTTTGTTCTGTGAGGATATTTAACTGCCTAGCCACACATTCCTACTGAGTTTCTAGCCATAGTAGTTTAGGACTGAGACACCGGTATTTTGCAGACGTCTTTTATAACCTCAGTATAGGCATTCCTTTAGTATTGTTTGATAACCCTTTGCAAGTATGAATTACCATAACCTTGGAACAGGTAGTTACATATTACTCATGTCCATAAGGGACAACAGTGCCAAACCAGGGGTGAACTTATGATTTCTCATCCGTGCATCCAGGCTGCATTTCAATAAAGTATGAGATGTACTTATCTTCATATGGAGAAGAAGGTGGTTCCACAGAAGTGGTATTGTCTGTGAGACATGTCTCTCTCTCCAGCATTTTCTATTTCAGTTGCACCATAGATTAAGGTCTCTAGAGTGGGTGTTTCTGATACTGTTGGCCTTAAGGATAGTGTCTGTAAAGGCTATGTATGCCAGGCAGAGATCTCCCCTTAGGAGCCTGTAGGACACTGAGAATAGGGATAGGGCTTTGAGGAAGCCTGAGTATCTTTGTGGTTTTGTTCTTTGATTTTCTTAATAAGAAAATGTTGTGGTCTCTTGAGTTGACTTAGTAGCTTTGACAGGTACATGCCAAATGGGGCATTATATTCAATTTTTCCCTAATGAGTGCATTGTACAGTGGAATGATCATCTGCTTAGATTTAGATGCCATACCCCCTGGTAGTAAGTTATGTGGTAGAAAGAACTAGACATATGGTGATCAAACAGCTCATTGTCTTTGTGTGCTGTCAGGTCCCTCACTACTAGGTCATTCTTCAGGGCTGTATTGTTGATGTGATACTTGCAAGGGACATTTTGCTTGCCCACGGGTACACATATGCACTTCATGGTGTTTAGTTTTAAGCCATCATTGTGACACCAGCTATTTGTTTGTGATGGGCCTTCCTGAAGGATCTTGGTGTCTTCTGAGGTGTTTGATGACTTTGATTTTATAGTGGTTGGCAGATTTTCAGCCGTAAACCCTTAACATTTATCTTGACCTTTGAGAAGTAGATGCCAAAACAGAGTGGCCCAAGGACCGATCTTTGGGGTACTTCACTAGTGTCAGGTCTCTTGGTGATAGACCCACCCACTCTACTTTTTTGGGTTCTATTTATGAGCCAGTTTGATATCCAAGTAATTTAGGGATTTACATTTAGCTGAATACGTTTATTAACTATGCTTGAATGAAGGATGTCATTGAAAGGCTTTGTGAGGGCAAGATATGTAGTGTGAACTTTTCCCTCCTCCATTGCTTCAGAGAACTTGTCAAAGAAGTCAACCAGGGTAAGTTGGTAGACTCTACCTTTGCCAAAACCAAACTGGCTTGGGCCAGTATTTTGTAGGATGCCCATGCCTGTTTATTAATTCTGTAATGATCC
Organism: Protopterus annectens; assembly: GCF_019279795.1. Lineage (NCBI taxonomy): Eukaryota > Metazoa > Chordata > Ceratodontiformes > Protopteridae > Protopterus > Protopterus annectens. The sequence continues at coordinate 95,788,446 of NC_056736.1, forward strand.
TTTCCATAGCTTTACAGATGAGCCTGGTCAGGCTTATAGGTTTATGATTGCCTGGATCAGTTCATGCCCTACCTTTGTGAAGGGGATGACTGTTGCAGTCCTCCATTCATCTGGTACGAACTCAGTTTGCAGGCTAATATTGAAAATATACATTCCCTCTCCCCTCTCAATTTCCTATTTTTTCAGTATTACCCTGGAGGCTGATATTGAAAATATAAATCTCTCTAATAACATATTTTACTTAATAATACAGTATTAGTCATATACATGTATTTATAAATGATAACTTAAATGTATTTCTTAAATTTTATGACATCCACTTCAGGCAGTACTTGCCATTGATTTCTTACAATCTGTTTTGTTCCAGATAATAATTCCCTTTCTAGAAAAATAATTGCCCCTGTCTTTACTGTTTCACCCAATCCCTTACATTTTCCTTCCTTAGAAACATTCCAACTCATCTCAGATATCATTCTTACATCTTTTATCATTTTTACCATCCAGTTTTACTTCTGGACACCTGTACTACATCATCTGCATATAGTATTACCAATGGCATGCTTAACCTTTGCAGATGTACACTTTTTGCCTCATTTATTTTTTAAACACCTTTATTGAATTATCCCTTGTGACATATGCAAACTTAAATTTATATAAAAACAATCGGACCATATTAACAAGTTTACATTTGCAAGCATTATACATTATATATATATATATATTATGCATCACATAATCTTTGCAACATTATATAAATTATTCAGTGACTGCCTTTTCTTAAACCTCATTCCTCCTCCAGACGATTTTTCTGCATGAATTGTTGCAAAAATTTCCATTTTTTGTAAGCAAGAAACACCTTTATTAAATTTCACTTATGGCACAGACCATCATGTTTTTATATAAATGAAAACAAACCTATGTACTGACATATTTTGTAGTTGCAAACATTATACATCACATATCTGTCCTGTTATTGTCAGTCAAACATTACATAGCTCATTCAAATGCTGCCTTCTTTAAAATCTCATTCCT
>NC_056736.1:95789977-95927477 GCF_019279795.1 Protopterus annectens
CTTATGTATTTTTATTATGTGTTTAAAGTTCTTTAACACTGCATACTGAAAAGTCTGCTTAGAGTAGAAAACAAAGATGTTTTTGTTAGAGAGTCATAAAAATTTAAATAGGTTAATTATTTGTATCGTGAGGGTGCATCTGAAAACTATATTTTTTATCTAAGAGGAGAAAGGAACCTTTCAACATTTTCATGAGAAATTCAGATAAACAAATGGTGTCAAAGAATGGCAAATGTCTTGTTTGCATTCCTGATGTTATTTTCATTTTTCTTGCACTATGTATTTTTATCACAGTATGTTGAAGTCTTTTCTCCCTTACATATTTAAACAACTTCTTGGGAGAGAAAAGAAAGTGTCAATCTTGGTGAAACACAGAAATTAGAAGATTTTCCCTTCCTATATCAGTCTTTTTCTCTTTCTAGTTCTCTTTCCCTTGTATTAATTTTCATTGGATCTTGTTAGTAAGCCTCCCCTAAAACTAATTAAATTCATTTGCCCTTCAGTTGTATTCTGCATAACCAGAATTTTTAGTATGCAGAAGTAACTATAGTTTTAACAATTATCCTCAGAAGAATCTCTGTCAAATCTTACCCCCTTACTATCCTAACTAAGCTGATCGTGCATTGTGTCGGCCACCATTAATGGTTTGCACTGATTTTAAATATATACTTTGTGTACCTTCTGTTATCAATGTTATTAATTAACCCTCCAAACATAGGATCTATATTAAATCAGCAAATGCTTAAAAAAGTGAACACTGATTTATTGACCCCATGTAAGCGAAAGCTTACAATCTCGAACACTTAGAACAGCGATTTTTTTTCCCAGGGAAATGTTCCAAAAAAGAAAAAGAAACAACTTTAAAACATTACATAAAGTAGGGGGCTGTGCCCCCCACACCTCCTCACTTCAATATACCAACTCCAAGATCACACTACAGTGACGAAAACAGCAAAATAATGAAGGCGGCCAAGCAATTTCTTTCACAGGGTAAGAATTCTCTTATATGCCATTTCAGTATTTTGCTGATTTGTGCTTTCAAGTTTTATCAAGACACATTCGAAAGAATCTGTCTTCGATCATATAACAGGGAACCCCAAAAATATTACCTTGTAGTCCCAGCATGCTTTAACCTCATCCTTAGGTAGCCTATTATCACTTGATTTTCTGAGATAGCGTTAATAGATACCTCATGTTTTAGTGTTAACAAATACCTTGTTTACTGCCAACTCACTTTTTCTAATACATACTGGTTCTACATGTGAGAAATACATTTTTTGATCTAAAGTGGAGGCTAATTTCTGTGTTTCACCAGTAGTCGGACAATACCAGAACAGCAGTATATTACCACACTTTCACAACATCACTCCTTCATATACTGGGGTAGTGTAGAATCTTTGGCTAAGTCTCTTAGGAATTCTACTAACTTACTGCAGACACTTTGCCAAAATACTAGCACTACAGTACAGCTCTACACACTGTCACTGAAAGTAACCTTTTCTGTATACCTGTACTCTTAAGGTCCTTTCAGCCTGCCTGCAGTACATCCTGTAAATATATAAGTCATTGATAGACGCAACATTCATCAAATTGGCAAAGGACAGTCTGGCTGCTGACTTTGATGCTAGATTTAAGTCACTACAGCCCTAGGTACTTGCACATCCCCGGATAAATTGCAATTATGACCTTGTAGTTACCCATGTGGGTGAGCACAGTTAGGTTTTCCACACTGGGGGAGATGCAGAAAGGCAGACATTATTAATCTCTCTGCTTTTGTCTTTGAATGAGTTTAATGCTTTGACACTAAGTAGCAGTCTTCTTTCACCCATGATGCTTAAATTAAAGGACAAAATAGCTGATGTTCATCGTGTTTCACTGCTGCAGTCCTAACCAATGGGTTATCCGGCTCCCAGTAGCCCTCAATCAGCCAGAATACCAAAGGTAAGTGAAAATGACATCGGCTGCCATCTGTTGTAAAGGACATCAGGGAAGGAAGCAGCCAACGTCACTTCCTCAGTCTTCCTTGCCATGGAGCCCGAAGCAGAAGCATTTCTTGCATGAGTGCCGGTCGGCAGTTTACCTTTTTTGTTTCTGACTACAAAGTTGAAGTCAACTACAGCTAAGTACCCCATTGGGGATCCTCTATTCATGCCTTAACGAATGTCAGAAAAGGTTAATAATTGTCTTACCTGTGGAAAGCAGATTCCCCATAGATATTTTCATTCCTATTGTATTATTTGTTTAGGCCTTGACCACAATGTTCCTAATTGTGATCTCTGTGCTTCCTTTAATCCGTGTACTATTCATCGTCGGGTTAAGCTTTTAGCTAAACATTTTGGAGTTTGGCCTAAGTTTGTTGATATGGCGTCCGCTGTTCATCAGGCTTCGGATATCTCCAAGAAACATAAGGATAAGGACCACGACAGGCATCCGAAGGCCAAGTCCTCGGATGATGTTAGGTTGGTCATCAGTCATGCGGTAACCAGTGAGGTGCCTTTGCAGCCCCTGCAGCCTGCAGATTTTCAACCGCAGGCCTCAGTTGAGACCATTTTAGAGGCCCCCAGGCCTCCGGCTTCCATTTTTCCTTCTGACCTTCCGCCTCTTGCCTCTTCAGCTAGATCTGGAGCCGCTAAGCTGACTCTGGTGTCAGAGGCCTCTGTTCTTCGTACAGACAGCAAGCTTATACTGACAACTTTGGCTGCGATTTCAGCGGTTGCTAGGCCTCCTGAGTCCTTCAGACTTGCAGGTAAATATTCCATTCATAAGCCTGTGAAGAAAAAGGTTCCAGTTTCTTCTCATTCCACTCATTCTCAATGGCTAAAATGGCTGTTGACCTTTTGACTCTTATTAGGGGTTCTCAGCCTCCTTCTTCAAAAAGAGGTAGGGATATCTCTCTTGAGGCTTTGTCCCATTCAGGTTCTGATACTTCTAGCATTTCTGTTGATGAGGAGGAAGTTTCTCAGGCTTTCTCTCTTTTTGAGTATTCAGACGCAGAGGAGTCCATCCCTTCTGCTTCTCCTCTAGAAGATTTTGGTGATACTTTAAATACCCTCAGGGAGCATTTTAAATGGCAAAGTCAGGATTACCCCTTTCTTAGAAAAGGATTAGGGAGGTTTTGGATTTGCCTCAGCTTAAGCCTTTGGCTATTCCACCTGTGTTGGAGGTGGTTGATAATGTTTTTCTGGAAAATTCCTAGACTCCAAATGCAGTTCCTCTTGCTCCCAGGAAACCTGACAGGTACTATAGAATCCATGATTCTTATTTGTTTCTTTTCAGGAATCCTTTGGCTGATCCAGAGGTTATTTCTCAAGGCCCAAAAGGAGTTAAGGCCACTGTTACTAAAAATCCTGTTCCTTCTGACAGGGAATCTAGGAAAAAACAACAGCAACAAACCGACTAATGCTCCACAAAAAGAATAAATCCACGAACTTGCAAGCTAGTAATGGTATGGTTTCTGACTTCTATACTTTTTATATAGTATATTAAGTATTTTATATGTTTTTAGAATATTTATAGATATATAAATTATGATTTAAATTAATAAATATGTTAGCAAGTTTTAATTAATTTATCTAGAAGTCGATATAATTCATGGTATGTGTGTTTAAGGCATTTTGCCTTAAGTGTGAGGGTATGTATATGCATTGATTGGTGTTGATCATCTGCTCTAATTAGTAGGGCGGATCAGCTGACTGATGTTCATGTTATATACTGTGTTTTGAATATTTAATTGCATCTGAAGAAGTCTAGCTATCCAGCCAGATGAACAGCGCTTTATGGAATAAAAAGTTTGCATTACTAGCTTGCAAGTCCATGGATTTATTCTTTTTGTAGGGAATCTAGGAACCTGGATAGGTGGGGTAAAAAAGTTTATACCTCTGCCACTCTTGCTATTAGGTCTACTAATTGTCTCTTTCATACACTGAAGTACCAGCAGCACACCTTGGAAGCTATTAAGTCTAGGATAGCAAGTGTGCCTCTGCGGAGAGTAAGGATATGCCGGATTTGCTGAATTCTGCCAGTCTTTACAGTAAACATTCATTACATTGTGGTTTTGACATTCTAGAAGCCTCCTGTAGTGCTACAGCTACTGGCTCTGTTATTAGAAGGCATGCTTGGCTCAGGGAGCAGCCCCTACCAGAGCCTCTCAAGGCTAAGCTTTTAGATGTATCTTTGCGTAAGGACAGTTTTTTTGGCAGCAAAGCAGAGGAAGTGCTCAAGAATATGAAAGACAAGGCCAAGTCTTTCTGCAAGTTCAGCCTCCTTGCTTTAGCAGGAATTACCCTTCTAAGAGTTGGACGTTCCCTGATACCAGCAGACAGAACCATTGTAGGACTAGAGGTTACAAATCTTCTAGGAGACAGGTGGCTACCCCTCAAATGTCTAAGTGTTGGCAGACTTCCTCTTCCAAAGTGGGAAGGTCTAAGCCTGCATCTCAATCTAAACATTCTCAGTGACTCTGTCCAACTTCTGCCTGTTCTTGCCTGCCTGGAGAGTCCTTTAGGGGGAAGGTTAGCCCTTTTTGCAAATGTCTGGGCCACCATCATAGATGACAGATAGGTACTCGGAACTGTATCCTTAGGACACAAGTTTTCTTTCCACTCCTTTCCAGTAACCAAAGGATTCCCAGACACTCCTCCAAACCAAAGGGCAGAAGTAGAAAAGCAACTTTTGTCTCTGTTACATCTGGGAGTAATAGAATCAGTTCCTGCTCAGCAGGTAGGCCAGGGTTTCTATTCCAGACTTTTCCTAGTTCCAAAAAAAAGAAGGCACCTGGCGTCCTACCCTAGATCTATCCATCCTGAACTCTTTCTTCATAATTCCAAACTTCAAAATGCATCAGTTGCTGCCATTCTTAGAAAAGGATTCCTGACTGGTAACATTGGATCTCAACGAAGCTTATCTGCTCATCCCTATCAGGGAAAGTTGCAGGCAATACCTTCTTTTCAGGGTGGGCAAGCAACATTATCAATTCTCTGCGCTGCCCTTTGGCTTATCTACTGCTCCCAGAGTTTTCACAAAGTGCCTGGCTCCAGTCATTGCTTTTTCCAGGCAGAAGAAAATTCAGATTTATCCATACTTGGATGACTGTCTAATTCAATCAAATTCTCGGGAACAGCTGTTAAAGGATCTAGAATTTGTAAAGACTCTTCTCTCTTCCCTGGGTTACACTCTCAAGCAGGAAAAATCAAAAACGGTGTCATCCAAAGCGATAACATTCCTGGGAACGAGTCTGAACACAGCCGCCCAGATGATATATCTCACCCAGGAGAAGCAGACAACTCTTTCAGTTTACTTCAAGGACTTGGCAAGCCTGTCCCAGCTCCCTGCAAGGAAATACCTGCAAGCTTTGGGATTCATGGCCTCTTGCAGTCTCATGATTCCATATGCAAGACTGCATATGAGGAAATTGCAGTGGCACCTCAAGAACATTTGGTGTCAACACCCATGGGACCTGGATGTGATAATTCCTCTGCTTCCATGTTTGCAGACAGATTTTCTGTGGTGGGCAACAGCCTATCTACAGAACAAAGGCATGCCTTTTCACCCACCCCTTGCCACTCAAGTTCTTACTCTGCAGACTCATAGGACTACGCCTGGGGAGCTCACCTGGATGGCAGATGCATACAGGGAAGTTGGAATGCTCAGCAGATGCACCTGCACATAAATTTAAAGAGTTGATGGCAGTCCAGCTGGCCTTACTAGCTTTCAAGCATCTTCTTTCTCCAGGGACCTTGCTTGTCAGGACGGACAACACCACAGTCATGTGGTACATCAACAAGCAGGGAGGGACTCATTCTTACCTCCTGTGCAGACAGAGCAGGAGTCTTTGGTCCATAGCAGCATCCCTTGGCCTGCATCTCCTAGCTTAGTTTCTTCCAGGAAAGCTCAATGTTTTGGCAGACCAGTTGAGCAGACAGACCCTGGATCCTCAAGTGGCAGCTGAACAGAGCAGTTTTTTACAGCATCATTCAACGTTGGGGCACTCCTCAAGTGGATATTTTCTCCTCTCCGGACAACCATATTCTACCTCTTTTTTTGCACCAGACAGCATCACAGCAGAGCCTGGAGAGTGGATGCTCTGTCCTTCCCTTGGACACTGCTGTCAGTTTATGCCTTCCTTCCTCTTCCTATTGTTCCCAGAGTATTATTGAAGATCAGGTCCGAATGACCAAATACTATTCTCATAGCTCCAGACTTGCCCAGACAGCATTGGTATCTGCTGCTTTGCAGTCTCTCCCAATTTCCTCCTTGGCATCTTCCTCTGAAGCCAGATCTTTTGGTTCAGGAAGGGGGGAAACCTTCTACATCCTCATCTTCTGTCTCTCCATTTGGAAGCATGGCTAATGTATGACTCCATCCTTTTCTTCTTCCCTTTCCCAGCAGGTGGTTGATGTGCTGAGGGAGGCCAGGAGGCCTAGCACTAGGAAGTCTTATGCTGGCAAATGGGAAAGATTCTCTCATTGGATGCAGGCTAGCGGGGAATCTTCTTCTCAGCCTACCCTTCCTCTGATCCTGGAATACCTGACGGATTTGCTTCAGGGTGGTCTTTCTTTTTCCTCTGTCAGGATCCATGGTTCAGCCATTTCTGTTCATTGTTCTTTTGAACAACCCATTTTCTCTCATCCCCTGATGAAAATGTTCCTCAGAGGTGCTTGCAACTTAAGACCTCCCAGAAGGGCACCTAGTCCAGCCTGGGATCTTAATTTTGTTCTAGAGAAACTCACTCTTCCTCCTTTTGAGCCAGCTGCCACTGCAGATTTAAAGTTTCTCTTGTGGAAGACTGTCTTCCTCTTGGCTATAACTTCGGCAAGGAGGGTTTTGGAGCTGCAGGCTTTGGCTGTGGAGCCTTTTTTTGTTTTCCATGCAGATAGGGTCTCTCTGAGGACCGACCCCTTCTTTATGCCTAAGGTGGTTTCTAGCCTGACTCTTAATCAGTCCATACACCTTCCTACCTTCTTTCCTAATCCACAAAATAGAGGTGAAAGAATTCTACATTCTCTTGATGTGCATAGACAGCTCAGGTTTTACCTGGACAGGACTAAAAACCTTCGGAAATCATAACAGTTATCGGTCAGTTTTGCCCCTGGAGCTCAGGGCAAGGCTATTTCTAAGCAAACCAGTTCTAAATGGATTGCACATTGTATTACTTTTATTATTCCTTTCATGGCAAAGTTCATCCTCAAGGGGTTAGGACCCACTCAACTAGAGCAGCTCCCACTTCTGCAGCCTTTATAAGGGGTGTCCCTACTAAAGACATTTTGGAGGATGCCACATGGTCTTCTCACACTTTCACAAAGCATTATAATTTGCCTTTGTTTTCAAGAGCCAGGACAGGGTTTGCCACTGCTGTTCTGCAGGGCATTATCTCCAATCCTTGATTCTGTTGGTTCCTCCTCCCTTTTCTCTGGGCTTTGGTAATCAACCCATTGGTTAGGTCTGCAACAGTGAAACACGATGAACATAGTACAGTTGTGTACACTTACCATAAATGTAGATGTTCGAGTGTATTCACTGTTGCAGTCCTGGTTTCCCTCCCTCCTTCCCCCTTTTCTCTTCTCCTGAGGTACAGGCAAAATTTGGTATTATTTGCCAAAATGGCTTTTGGTTTAAGCCTTGTTTTCTGGGGGCTTCTGACTGTTATGGCAAGAAAGACTGAGGAAGGGGGCTTCTGACTGTTATGGCAAGAAAGACTGAGGAAGTGACATTGGCTGCCTCCTTTTGTATCGGACACCCTGATGTCCTTTTCAACTGATGGCAGCCAATGTCATTTTTACTTACCTTTGGTATTCTGGCCAATTGGGGCTACCGGGAGCCGGATAACCCATTGGTTAGGACTGCAACAGTGAATACACTCAGACATCTACATTTATAGTAAGTGTACACATCTGCACTATATAAGTAATTGACTAGTAAATTAGTATCATTCTAGGGGATCCTGTTTGTGTTCTGGATGAAATGGTCAACCAACCCCCTGCTTTGCCAAAGGTACCCTGCAGTTTTATCCCATAGAGTTTGAATATTGCCTTCCTCTATGGTGTTGTCTTTCTTATGCAGAATTCACCTGTTTGAAATTCCAGGACAGTAAATTCCAGTTTGGATAATGTCAAGGTAACAACTAGCGGCAGGATCCCAAATTACATCTGTGAACTTGATGTCTACCATAGCTTTAGTGGTGCAGCGGTTAACATTGTCTATTCTTGGCTGGGGTGCTTTCTGTGCAGAGTCTGCATGTCCTCCCTGCATTCACATGGGGTTTCCTCCCACATTCCAAAGACATTCATCTGGAGCATTTCTTCCCAGGCCTCCACTGAAAATATGCTCTGTCCTAGTTGGACTTTCCCTGTCAATAGATGTGTAAATAAATAAATAAATAAAATAAAGATATCTGTATTTGTGTAACTGCAGAAACCAGATTCCAGTATGAAGCTAGCACTCCCTCTGTTCCAAGCTATGATGCAGATTGTGCATTCATATTGACTGGCAGGAGAGTATGTAAATGTATTAATAACCTCCGTGTTTATTGTCACTGTCTACATGATGCAAATCTGAAACTGACTGAAATCCTACTTGCAATAAAATGATCGCATTATAGCCATTTATAGAAGCTCATCTATGTCTTATTCAGAGCATGCAGAATACTGTAACCCATTAGGCACTGAACCAGATACCTTCTTGTGGGTGACTTCAGCTATCCCCCTCATAAACTGGCAAACATATACTATCAACAACAGATATATACCCAGAGATTTCTGGACTTTATAAATGCCAGTACACTTGATCAGTTTTTTAATCTTGTTAAACTTTTCCTTACAAATGTCTCTCATTTGCACCACCCCACTTGTTGCCCTCTCCCTCGTCAAATCAGACCACCTTGTTGTGACTTTTAAAAACCTGCTTTGCAGTCTATAGCATCTCTTCTGCATTCAAGAATTACTCCAAACCAATTACATACTGTTTATTGATTTTGAAGTAGTCACAAATAGTATAGGCTCAGCAGATCATATATCAGATGCTGTTGCCCACTCCTCTGAATTTTACTGATGTGTGTGTGTGTGTGTGTGTGTGTGTGTGTGTATATATATATATATATACACACACACACACACACACAGGATATAAAAGGTGTACACACCCCTGTTAAAATGCCAGTTTTTATGATATAAAAAAATGAGACCACAATAAATCATTTCAAAATTTTCCCACCTTTAATGTGACCAATGACCTGTACAATTCAATTGAAAAACAAACAAATCTGTTCGGGGAAAAAAATAAAAAAATACGCTGGTTGCATAAGTGTGCACACCCTTAAAACTAGTACTTTGTTGTGTGTGCACACCCTTAAACTGATACTTTGTTTAAGCACCTTTTGATTTAAATACAGCATTTAGTCTTTTTGGCTAGGAGTCCATCAGCAGGGCACATCTTGACTTAGCAATATTTGCCCAGTCTTCCTTGTAAAAGTGCTCCAAATCTGTCAGATTGCGAGGGCATCTCTTTTGCACACTCCTCTTCAGGTCACCCCACAGAGTTTCTATAGGATTTAGGTCTGGGCTCTGGCTCAGCCATTCCAAAACTTTAATTTTCTTCTGGTGAAGCCATTCTTTGGCTAATTTGGATGTATGCTTGGGGTCATTGTTGTATTGAAAGGTGAAATTCCTCTTCATCTTCAGCTTTCTAGCAGATGCCTGAAGGTTTTGGGTCAAAAGTGACTGGTATTTGGAACTGTTCATAATTCCCTCCACTTTGACTAAAGCCCCAGTTCCAGCTGAAGAAAAGCAACCCCAAAGCATGATAGTGCCACCACCATGCTTCACTGTGGGGATGGAGTTCTTTTGGTGATGCGAAGTTTTGTTTTTGTGCCAAACATACCTTTTGGAATTGTGGCCAAAAAGTTGAACCTTGGTCTCATCAGACCATAACACATTTTTTCCACATGCTTTTGAGACACTTGATGTATTGTTTTGCAAATTTTAGCCAGGCCTGGATGTTTTTCTGTGTAGGAAAAGGCGTCCGTCTTGCAACCCTGCCCCATAGTCCAGACATATGGAGAATACGAGAGATTCTTGTCACATGTTGTACACAACCAGTACTTGCGAGGAATTCCTGCAGCTCCTTCAGTGTTGCTGTAGGTCTCTTGGCAGCCTTCCTGACCCGTTTTCATCTTGTCTTTTCATCAATTTTGGAGGGATGTCCAGTCCTTTGCAACGTCACTGTTTTCACATATTTTTCCACTTTTTGATGACTATCTTCACTGTGTTCTATGGTATATCCAATGCTGTGGAAATTTTTTGTACCCTTCTCCTGACTGATACCGTTCAACAATGAGATCCCTTTGATGCTTTGTAAGCTGTCTGCGAACCATGGCTTTTGCTGTAGCAGGCAACGGAGTAAATGTCATGAAAATGCTTCTAGGACAGCTGAACTGTATTTGGGGTTAATCAGAGTCTTTTTAATTGATGGCAGGTGTGTACCCAAGAAGACTGAATGTTGTAATTAAATCAAAAGGTGCTTCAACAAAGTATTAGTTTAAGTCTGTGCACACGCAACAAAGTACTAGTTTAAGGGTCTGCACACTTATGCAACCAGTATATTGTACATTTTTTATTTTTTTATATTTTTCCCCTAGCAGATTTATTTATTTTTCAATTGAATTGTATAGGTTATAGGTCACATTAATGGTGGGAAAAGTTTTGAAATGATTTATTGTGGTCTCATTTTTTTATATTACGAAAACCTGACATTTTAACAGGTGTGTGCACACTTTTTATATCGTGTGTGTGTGTGTGTGTGTGTGTGTGTGTGTGTGTGTGTGTGTGTGTAAGGCATCTGTACTAGTCCAATGTAAGCATAATTGTAAATTTAAAGCTAAACCCATATGGTGGAATTACCACATTAACAAACTGCATATGAAAAGAAAAAAGCTCTTGGCCATGTGAAAAAACTCTCCACTACATCATTATAAAGAGGTTTAAAACTGTTAAGCAATTCCTTCAACATTGCCCTTAGGAAATGCAAGACCAACTATAAATTTAGGATTGCAACTAATTTAAATGAGGACCTTAAGGCCTTCTTTGGCTATATTAAGAAGCTTAGACCCAACCATCAGTTCTGTACTTAACGTATTTCTATTGGTACATCCTTGTCTGCCTCTAAGGATATTGCTAATATTCTTCCAGCTTCATCCAAACTACCATTCCATCCGCCTCCTCATTCCCCTTATTACTCCCATAATCCCTTTGGTCTAAGTTCTTACAGTACTTTTCAAATCTAAAAAGATGACAATATCCCTGGATGTCTGTTGAGAAGTGCTAAGCCCCATCTAGCAAAACCCCTCCATCAGATCTGCAGCCTGAGACTGTGCATTCTTTGTGGAAAATAGCTATTGTGGTTCTCTTGCATAAAGGTGGTCCTACTATTTGGCCCTGAGAATTACAGTTCTGTTAATCTAACTAGTGTTATTTGCAAGGCTATGGAATAGTTAATAGCTGCTGTAGTAAGCAATGATATAAGAGACCATATATCCCTGGATTCACCATAGTTTGGCTTTGTAAAACACTCATCATGAGTTCTCATCTTGGCAAAGTACTTTGAAAGAGTTACTGAAGCCATGGATAATGGATTTTCTTTGCATACCTTGGTACACACTGCACAGCATCACAAAGCAGTTTTTTGTTTTTGCAGGCATTGATAAGTTCAGCATTTGCAACTTTGTTTTGCATTCTTATGAAATTGTGAACCATATTGAGCTTTTGTAGAACACAAGGGCTTTATTTTCACCTGGTTCAATTTATTCTTGATAATGCTTAATTGTGTATTGTTATATTCAAGTGCTTTCACATATATTTTTAGCTTTGAGCACTAGATGTCACCATTGATGCATCCAAGATTTCCAGAATTGTTGCTACTTTTTTTTTTCAAAATCTCTTTATTTCAATTTTCTTTTTTCAAATAGTAACAACAATACGGTAACTAAAAAACACAAATAAACAATACAAATACCCATCTAAAGAAAACAGACAACAATCTTGTTCCGAGAAAATTATACATATATGTACTACTTTAAATGTGAATTTTGCTGTTTAGTTCCTGTCATACAAATATAATGTTAATGCATTTATGTACTCTAAGTTACTGAATCAGAGAAATATACCACATATGTAATATTTTGTGTTCGTTCCTGGTATTATCAGGAAAGTGAAGTAGCATTTTGACAAGTTAATTTTATACCACATGATTTAAGTGGGGTTTGTTGTTATAAATAATGAAGCCATTTTTTGACAAAACCGGTCCTGTTTATGATGCACTTCAGCCTTGGATGTATATAAAATGGTCATTCTGCCACTGATGTGAGTTCCTTTGCATTGCGGTATTTATCTTTAGTATAACCCCAGTCTTTTTGTAATCAAAGTATATATCTTTTTTCTACAAAGTGTGACACTACTACAGTTAGTGGTGTTAAGGATACAGATAAAGTTTTTGTCAGCATGTGTTGATTTTGTCCGCTCTTATCCCGCAGTATATTCACATCCTGTGTTTAGGTAACATTTCTTCTCTGTCTTCAATCGTCAGTGTATTTCACTAAAACAGAGCTCTCTACATATGCTTATATCTAAAAAGATGAGACTAGATATCGAGCAGTCCCAAGAGTCTAAGTCCAAAGGGCCTCCACAAATATTTCAGTAAGCTTGGAGCGGTCTTCTATTCTGGACTTCCCCAACAGCTAGCTATTCTCCAAATAACTCTATGGCTATTAATATGTAGCTTAATGAGTTAGTCATAGTACGTTTATGAGAGATTGTGTGAGATGCACTTATGAGATTAAAGTATGTCCTGTCTTTTTATGTCTACCAGTCCGTCACAAAACTAGTAGTGTTGGGCCAGTTTATGATGTTGTGTCATGTGTTCTGTAATTGTTTCACTTGTTTTGTATAATTCTTTTAATGGATTCTAAACTGTTATGAAGTCACTAGCAGCCTGGATTTCAAGCAGTTTAGTTTATGCATCTTAAATGATTGTTAAATGGTTTAACTGGTGCAGACAAGCAATACAATAGTAAACATTTCTGATACCCAAGCTACTAATCAATACTGAGTTTTTTTTCCATCAAGAACATCATTACCAATACAGTGCTGTTTTGTTTCTCTAATAGAAGTTATCCAGTCATATGAAAGAATTAGAAGCGCAGGTCATGTTGTGCAGTCCACTGTTGAAATACTTTATTTGTGCCACTTATGTGTATACCATGTTGCAGAATCCATCTGTTTGATGGCAGAAAATGTCCGAGACCCCCAACATGGAACCCATTAACAACAATGAAGCAGAAGTACTTCGATGGTTTTACAGTATATGTAGCATCTATGGTATCATAATGGTAGCAAACAAAAGGTATACAATAGACAGCCTGCAGGATAAACAAAATTGTGCATGTGACTTGTGACAAGTATACAGGCATGGGGAAGTGACTTCACCAAAACTCAAAAAGTATACCAAGAGGGTGAAGCAAGTCCTTTATATTCTGCACTTCTAGTCTTCTGCAATCTCTCATGATGGCTTCATACTGTATAATGTTCTAGAGCATCCATGATACACACACATTTTTAATGAATGGTTTGTTATAATACCATTGTAAAATTCACTGGGATCATAGGATCATAGGAATTACGAAGCTATTGGCCCTGAGGCCCTTACAAACCTAGTCAAGAATTTAGCCCATGTTCTGATAAGTCAGCACCCGATGCCCCTGTCCAGCAGGGACACAGATAGAATCTCAGTGGTGTATATTCTGTTCCCCATCCAATTATCTAGGTTGCGCTTAAAAACTGTTAATGAGGTACTCTGACAGAGAGTGAGTCTATTCCATAGAAGGGAAGCCTCTGGGATGCAAATCTGTCCCCACAACAAGTCCTGTTGATGTTACAGACCAGGTTGAAGTCACGCATGTGGGTTACTCGCGTGGGGCTTGACTTGCGGACATGCAGCAGTCCCATCAAGGTGGAGTCGATATTTGCTTTCTATGCCAGACAGAGGTCATCTCTGAGGAGTCTCTGTGAGACTGAATAGAGAGATATGGCTTTTACCCAATCTGTGTAGGGTAGATGTTTGTAGCCCTGGGTTCTCCTGGTGAGGAACTTCTGTGTTCTTTCCAGCTGTTGCATGTGCTTTGTGAGGTACATGCCAAAAGAGGCATTGTACTCAATAATGGATCTTGTAAGGGAAGAATACAGGGATGTTATGACCTCCCTGTCTCTGGATGAGATACCCTTACTAATGAGGTGGGCCATGTTGAAAGCTTTCCATACAGCGGAGGCAGTATAGCGGTCAAAAGTCAGTTTGCTATCACCCTGGTCGCCCATGTCCCTCACAACTGATTGCATGCTTAGGACCTTGTTATTATTGTGATAATTGTTGGGGATGTCACTCTCACCAAAGGGGATGATGATGCATTTTTTTGGCATTCAGTTTGAGGCCATGTTTTTGGCACCAGTCATTTGTTTGGGTGAGACCCTCTTGGAGGCTGTCCACATCACTAGGGGAATTGATGACGGCACCCAGCTTGCAGTCATCTGTAAACATGGTCAGCCACAGCCCACTGGTTTTGGCCTGCATCTCAGAAAAGTATATCCCAAACAATAGAGACCCCAAGACTGATCCTTGGGGTTCTCATTATGGTTCTACTGCTTGAGGTGGCGTCCCCTCTTTTGACTAGGTGGGTTCTACCAGTGAGCCAGTTTGCTGCCCATCTCGTAACATATGGATTTATGCCTAGTTGAATGAGTTTATCTATTATACCCGATTGGGGACTAGTATCGGAGGCTTTGGCCAGGTCAAGTGGTGTTCACCATCTTCCCCTCATCCATGGCTTTTGGTAAATGTCTCAAAGAAGTCAAACAAATTTAACAGGCATGACCTCCCCTTGATGAAACCAGCCTGTGTGGGATTGATTGTCTGGATGTTGCCAATGTCCTTGTTAATGAGGTCCATGATAATCCACTCCATGGCCTTGCAGATCAAGCTAGTTAGGCTGATGGGTCTAGAATTTCCTAGATTGTCAGACACTCCACTTTTGTGCAAAGGGATGACAGTAGCTGTCCTCCACTTGGCTTGGATGAAGCTGGTACTCCGGCATTGGTTGAACAGGGTGCCTAACGGTCCTGCAGGTTCCTGCTTGAGTTTATATAGGATGCAGTCTGGGATGTTATTGGGTCTCATGGAGGCTATATTTTTTTGCCTTGGAGAGGGAAGGTGACTTTCTCCCTAGAGAAAACAGAAGGGGGGCAGGTACTGGGGATGTCCTGATTTACTGATAAAGTTGTGAAATAACCAGATTCAATATTTCATGTCTTTTATGCACAAAACTGGAATAGCCACCATCTCGTGAATAAAAACACATTACAAGGCACTCAACATTCAGCTGTATACTAGCATTTCAGATGAGACGCAAAACATTTTTGTATTCCACATCTCTTGTCATTTTATTTCTCCCTGGTTAGGACATGCAAATGTTTCTACTCTTGTCCTGTACCACTGGCCAGTGGCTTCAAAGCTGAAACATATATGCATACCACCTTTCAGTGTGTACTATACCTTGAAGATCCCTTTTTGTTTGCAAAATATAAGCCTTCCCTCATCAGCATGATTTATCATACAGTTCTCTTCTGTTAGCAGATTTTAAGTAATGCTTTTCCATTTCCTGCAATTTAGTGATTTCCTTTATCTGAAAAACCTAGGTGGGATAATTTCACTATTGAGGAGAACTACATCCTCATGAAACCACTCAAGACTTCTGGCAAATGTTTTTTTTGGAAAACTGGTCCTTCCTGTGTTTCACATACTGACTTAACACCTTTGCTGCCCCATAGTGTCTTTTTTGTTTTTGGAAAACATCAACTCCTGGACATCACCACTTGGCATATTCTAAATTGGACAATATCAAGGGAGTGCTGCTTAGTGCCAGAGCTAGAACAGCAAAAAGTTTGTCTGTACCTTTAAGATGTAGTCATACCTCTCAACTTTGATGTAGAATTCTGGATAAAGCTAAAAGTAATGAGGGGACAAAGGCCCAAAATCAGGGACAGTTTTTAAACGTTACTTAAATTCACTTAGAGTTAATGGAATGACAGGTTTAGAATAAACATACATTCTTATAAAGTAAGTATAATTATAACTAGAAACATTGACTAATTGTAATCCTCAGTGATTTATCAAAAAATCTAAATATTTGAGGGACAGCAAAAATGTGAAAAAAGTGACATTCTGCAAAGTCGAAGAGTTTTGATACACATCTGTGAAGTTACAGAGACTTGGGTATTCATCATATTGATCACTGTTACAGTACCTTTCAAAGCTTCAGGGTACTTTCCACACTACCAAACCATTCGTCAGCTTGAGATGAGCTGAGTAAAGGACATATTTGGGTGTCTAGCCCTTCAGAGCTTTCTTGCCACCGAAAAGAGCATTTCTGTCATGAATTTTCAAGGATCAATGGTCTATTTGCACTGTTTCATTGCTGGACAGTTTTGGGGAAAAATCTTCCACGTTATTTTTGTTGTTTACATTTGCTGTCCTCTTTAAGAAAGTATATATTAAGTTAGGCATATATGTTTTTATTGACTGTCATGCTTTTCTGTACTTTTAAACAGGAGCACACTTTTGTTTCTGACAGTTTAAAAGTTTGTTTATACATTCTAAAACTTTTTTCTTTGGAAAAAAATGTACTTAATTACTTTTGGGGGATGGCAAAGTCTGTATTTTACTGGAAAAGTTACTTTTGACTACCAGCTTGTGCTGCTTAGTTCCCTAGGAAAGAAGCATATTTTTCGGCTTGACAATGGAAAAAACTACTAGTCCTGCTTCGGTCCTCCTTCCAGCCACAAAAAGAAAAACTTAACTAAATAGCCTTTGCCACCAGAGCAGACTAGCAGTTTCCCTCAGCCACAGATAGTTGAATCTGCTCTGACCAAAGCTTGTTCCACAGACCACTCATCTTTTTTCCCCAGATCCATCTGGTGTTGTCCATACAGCCACTATGGACAGGGGTTAGCTACATCCTGTATGGTTGCTGGGGTTTCTTCAGTGGACAAGGTAGAGTGAGGGAAGGGGCTGGAAAGGTGCTTGTGCTTAGTCAGAATGTTGTGCTCATTTCTGGGGAAGCTGGTGTTGCCATTAATAATCCTGTTTGCCCCAATGTTCCTGTCAAAAAGTAACAACAAACTAAACACCATCCCCTATACTAGTTTCACTGGATAGGAGTGTTTTATTAAGTTTGACTTTGGGACTTGTAAAGGCTATTGCCCTTCTTGTCAAGTGATTTCAACTAAAATAAAAAAGGATTCTCTTTTTCTTAAGAGATTCAAGAAATTGAATGTGGAGAGAAATATGATGGGTCAGATAGAAATTTTCCTTCTCGGATTTTTGACTTAGAGGATGTTATCGCCCTGTAATTCTGTTTCTCTGCGACTGTTTCTTGAATGTGCCAGTGTTTTCAGTAGGAGAACACTGAAGTTTCTGAGCCCCTCAGAAAATACTATGAGATGTTACAACCGGAATTCATAGAACATCCTGTAACCCCACCACCACCACTGTGTTGTCTGCATTGGAGAATGTTTGTCACATCCATGGTTTCCTTGACAGACAGCCTGCTGCAACTAAGAAAGCAGGTAGAATGTCCAAAGTTTCTCAGTCTTTCACATTTTATACACTCATCACAGACTTGACCCAGCAGCTGTAGCTTTAGTTAATCCAACTGCTGTCAAGTACTTTGATTCTAATCCTTCCCTTCTGACAAGAATAGTAAAAGTGAAAAGTTTGAGAAAAATGTATGCTTCTGTTTTAGAATTTTGATTTGTCAGGCTACTATGTTGAAGTTTAATCTGACAAATTGTGAAAGTATGAGAAATATTTTAATTGCAGTTCGCTTTTGTAAAGACAAATCTACTTTGTGTGGTTTACTGCCTTCAGTTTCTCAGATACCTGCTTTGTTAAGGTGTGTTTGACTAGATTCTACACCTACAGCTGTTGTTACTGGTACTGTGTTGAAGAGGTTTACCTGGCTGCATTCTCAGAACCTCCCAAAAGATGCAAAAAATGAGATTTTAAATTCTCCTTTGGGGAGATATTTAGTTTATGGACCTTCTGCTGCAGAGGCTATCAAAATGTGATCAGAGACCCAAGCTGATACAGGGAGTCTCTCAGATTTTTCAGCCTTCCTTCAACAAATTTTCCATAGGAATTTCTGTTCCCTCATCTAATTCTGCCTAGAAACAAAATACAGTTTCAAAAAAATGCTAGTAAGCAGACCTTTAAAAAAACAGGACCCCAGGAACAAAGGACGGTCAAATAATGCAGAGTGATTACTATATAAGGGACCTTGTCCCACACACAAACGCTGGGTGACCCTTATACTTTCCAGAAAGTCTGAATCTCCATTTCTCTCTATGGCAACAGATTGTTCCAGATAAATGGGTTTCAAGGTTGATTCAACAAGGTTACAGATAACTGGAAGAAATTCCTCCATTTCAGAGAATTATTCTACATCCACTAGACCAAATTCATCTGTTCCCTCCTGTCCTGTAGCACTTGCTCTCTCAGGGGGGAATAGAAACTGTTCCTCCTTCCCAGTTGGGAAATTTTTTTTTTTATTGTTTAATCAAGAATGTTTTTGGAGACTGGACCTTTCTTTCCTAAACCAGTATGTAGCAGTACCCAAGTTCAAAATGGTTTCACTTCACAACTTGTTACCCCTTTTTCCTCATTTGAGTTTTTGGGTAACCTTAGATTTAAAAGATGCATATCACATTTCTATTCATCTAGACTTCAGATGTTTCTTAAGGTTTTGTGAGTCTGGATCACATTATCATTTTGCCTTACCCTTTGGAATATCCACTGCTCCAAAGAGTGTTCACAAAGTGTCTAGCTCCTGTCATAGATCATTGCAGGCTGCAGCGTATCCACATTTTTCCATATTTAGATGACCTGCTTATCATTGCTGAGTCCTTTTCAAAGTGTCAGGGATCTCTCCAGATCTTATCCCCTATGTGGGCTAGTTGTCATGGGCTATAGCTTTACAGCACAATCTCACTCTACAGACATATTACATTTTGTCAGAGCTGTGTGACATCTAAGCTGAGCAGGACAAAGGCAGACCTCATGAATGGAAACTAGATCAGGGGGTCTTCCAAGATTTGATCCATCTGTGAGAAGTTCCTCAAGTGGACCTTTTTGCCTCGTATATGAACAATCAGTTAGCAAAACTCTTCTCCGTGCAAGAAGGCCTGAAAGGCAGATTCCTTTCTCTTGGGCAGGAATGTTTCTGCATACCGTTCCACAGATTTACAGGGTTCTTCTGAAAATTCAGAAGTAATTCCTAAGATCATCATGGTGACTCTCATCTTTTGGAATTCACCAGGGACAAATACTACAGGCTTCATCAGACTGGATCTAATCACACAAGAACAGGGGTGTTTGATGCATCCTGACCTCAAAACAACTTCAGCTGACTGCCTGGATGATAGAGTCTTAATACCTTTTAGGCACCTGTTTATTGAGGGCATGCAGCAAGCAGTAATAGAAGCAAGAAAGCCTGCTACTGGAAAATCATATATAAACAAGTGGAAAAGATTTTTCCACTTGTGCCAAAAACATAACCAGCACCTATTCAGGGCTAGTGTTTTGCTGGTGAATTAGTTTCCTATGGCTTGTATGACTACTCTATAAAGGTTCATTTGCTGGCCATTTCAGCATGTCTACCCATGGATCACCCTCTTTCAAGGTATTCTCATGTCAAAATGTTTGAATGGGGTACTGCTTAAGAGACCTCCAAAAATAATGGTGGCAACTCAGACTCTGTCCTGGCTGAACAAAATCCTTCAGAACTTCTGATCAGTTGTTCATTTGGTATGAAGGTAAGAAGGGACAACTTGTGTCAAAGCAGACTATTTCCAAATGGTTGTCTCAAGCTGTTCCTTTTATTATTCCCACCAGAAAGAATCTATCGCAGGCAAGGCCAAGGCTCACTCTACCAGGGCTCTGCTTCATCTGTTGAGGTTTTTTTTTTTTTTTGAAAGGGTTGAACTCTAGACGTATTCTGGAAGCAGAAATGTGGTCCTCTGTGCATACTTTTACAAAGTACTACAAACTTGATTCCTTCTCCAAGTGTAGTTCGAGCTTTGCAAGGACCATTCTGAAGGGGCTCCTGGACCCTTCCACTTCTACCTCCCAGTTATACTAAGCATTGGTAATCTACCCATATAACTTAAGCTATTGCAGCAGTGATCGTTATGAAGAACATTATACAACTGTGTAAGTAAACTTACCATAACAGTAGATGTTTGCTTGATCACTGCTGCAGTAGCCACTTCATCCCTTCTTCCCCCTTCTTTTGGTGTGTTTTTATGCCAGGGTGTGGGCATTTGTTTTTTAGCAATGTCCTCTCAAGACTCAACTTCTCTCTCTGCCTTGGCATGACATCTCTGAAAGGCTTAGTGGCCAAACCTGTATTTTTAGTCAGCTCAACTCAAGCTGACTAGCTGTTTACACATATGGATGGTGCCCTGTAGCTTTTGAAGCTGGCAGGTTGTTGTATCCTGTGCAAAATATAACCCATATAGCTTACAGTACTGCAGCGGTGATCATTTGAACATCTACTGCTAATGCTAAGTTTACTTACACAGCTGTATTTTCCAGTGCAGTAATATCACTCCCTCCTTGCCAGGGTTCCACCTCTAAAAGTCCATGATATGTATGTATTTTAGCATTCAGTCGTCAGTTGCCATTTCAACAATACAAAAAAATGTACATTGCTATTGCGTATGATTATTTGTATAATATTATGAAAAATACTTTAAGGCTGCCCTTGTTTACTGCACACGTACGCATTTAATGCATGCAGCACACACCAGTATCTGATCATTAATTACTCTCTCCAATGCTTAAATTTCAAATTTGTTATTGTTTGCAGGTACATTTATACTGCTTTGTGAAAGCTGCACTGTGCTGCCTCTCCAGTAATTTATTTATACTCCATAAGTTACACTCTGTAAATCATTTTTATTTAGAGCTACTTTTTAAAACATTTGTTATGAAAAAATATCTTGATGCCCTTGTTCTTCACTGACTGATTAATTAATGTATTTATTTATTGCTTGCATTTGTTAACTGGGAAAGTCCACTGAGCCCAGAATGAGCCCATTTTCAGTGTACGCCCGGAGAGAAAAGCTCCACAGTAATTACATACAAAGAAATATTAATACTCGGAACAAAGAATGTCGAGCAGCACTATTACATTGAATAAAAATAATAAGAACAACAGTGAAAATGATTACAACCATGATAAAATAAAGAAGTAATAAATGGCATACATTCAAATAACAGTATAAATATATCTGCAGAATTCATAGCAGAGGGGAGTTAAATTCAGGGTAAGAATAGGAAGAGCCAGAAGGGAAAAGTCAAGCTAAAGTGACAGCAAATCAGTAAGTATGGAAGAGAGAAGGGAAGGAAATTATAGTAATTGAATAGTTAAAGGTGAGACACCAGGGAGAGAAATCAGGTGTTGCGGTTATTTGTTGGGGCACAGGAGCATAGCCCGTGAGAAGAGAGGTGTAGTTTGAGGAATTTTTTTAAAGAAGACAAGATTGCTGATGGTCCTGAGTGAAGGAGGGAGATTATTCCATGATTTAAGAGACAGTATAGGAATACAGCATTTGGCTGGCTGAGAGCTTAGGTTTCTCAATAGTAACATTTGTGATGTTTTACTTACTCAACCAGACTAGCCAGCTAGAGGTTTCCATTTTATACAGTGTCACAAATGTCCTCCATCTGAAATTGCTACATACCTTTTAACCTTTTGGTTCAAGAATTTTGGACAAAGGCACACAATATGGGACTCATTTTAAATATTGCTTTTTTTTTAAATGATTGAAATCTGAAACTGAAATGCATTTCATTTAGGGACTGCAATCCCCAGTGATTTGGCAGATAACCATATATTTTATAAGGGGACCGACCAAAAAATATTTGCAATTTTGCAAAATCCTGGACAGTTGAAAGGTATGATTTGCTGTTTTTTTTTCATGGAAATATCCCCTATAAACATGCCTTGACGTAGAGACAAGTGTCCACATGTACTTTAGAGTTTGCTTGCAAACTTGCAGGGAGATAATTGTCTAATCGGTGACTTCTGCTGCAGATATAATAGGTGTGTCTGCATTTGGGGAGAGAGGTTTTGTTGCATTGATGGTTGTGAGTACTCGTGTAGTGTGAGCAAACAGCTGATATGCTATATTGTATGTTTAAATAGAGGCTTTTGTGATTCTAAGATTTAATAAACAGTCCGATTTCTTTAAAATATTGAGGTTCAGACATTGGAGTCGCCATTAATTGCAGACTGCTAAATAAGTGCAGTGTGCATTGAACTCTGGAAAGCCTGCAGACTTGACACTGGAAGTTGTCGTTCTTTCAGGCTACTAGCTCTGTTTCCTCCTCCTAAGAAAGTCATTCTGATGAGTGAGTGCTGACATTATCAAGTAGTTCCAAAAGGGAATTCTGAAGGAGGCACTCTTAAAATTTCCCATGTTCTTACTTTGAGTGCAGCTGTGTCATTGGCACTGTATAACCAGAAGGTGATACATTTTGTAAACAAGAAGTCAGGGGAAACTATCTTTAACTCTTATTTGTCTTGTGGTTTAAATGGGGTGTGGGACTATGTTTGTAGTGCTGAGCAAGTACCTTTAGTCATGTACAAGGGAATACCAACACCGATGGTGGGAAGTACAGCTGCAGTAACACCGATGGTGGGAAGTACAGCTGCAGTGAATATTGCTGTTTAGATATTGTTCTATCCCCACTGAAGACTCTGCATATCAGTTCTGCCCCTGTTTCCGATCACTACTATTTCTGTAGTGTTAATTTCTCAGTAACATTTTCACGACTTGCTAATTTTGCAGAGATGACATTGGGTTAAGCAGTTTAATTGTCGGAAGCGGAAAATTGTACCTTCCTGATCACATATGAGGAATATTTTACATCTTGCCATCAGTGAATGACAAATATGAACTAGTACAGAAAAATCAATACAAATTAGAGATATTTTCATATGTCATTGTTTGCATCTTTCTATGTTCTATTTTGAGTAGTATATGACACAATAAATTCTTGTGTGTCTGTGTGTGTGTGTGTGTGTGTGTGTGTGTGTGTGTGTGTGTGTGTGTGTGTGTCTGTATATGAAATGCAGGAAGTGAATTACCGCACATTTTACTAGTCAGGTTTCATTTAGAAGTGAATTACCATGGACACGTTTTACTAGTCACGTTTTACTTAGCACTGCAATAAGAAATATATTTTTGTTACTTTGAAATAGTTGTATGGCAGTCTATGTACATTAGCAGGCAAGCTTGTGTACAAAAATGAATGACAACAAGAACATGTTATTTTTCACACTGAGTTTGGCCTGAAGAAATTTTATGTATCTTAAAGTGTTATTTGAAAAGCAGCAGGATACTAAAATAGTTAATAGTAAACTTGATATTGTGGATTTGAAACATTCCTTTCTCTTACATGAAAATATGTTATTCTATTAGAAGCATGTATCTACTACAAGTTAACATATATTTATTAGTTTTGTTTGGGCAGCATTTTATGCATTCTTGTATGTTTTTTTTTCAGAATATCTAATGCTGATTCAGTGAAAACTAGAGCTCTGCCATTAACAAGCTACCAGTTCTGGCTGCTGATTTGTCCACTTTTAATGTATTTTAATATTTAAAGGGTGCTGTAGAATGGTTCATATCTCTTAATCTTTAAGTGCAACAAGTTTTGATAAAGCAAATAAATAAATAAAATAAAGGAGACAAAGACCTGAAATCAGGGAGAGATTTTTTAAATGTTTCTGTTATAAACTTGTAGATTAATAGATTCACAGATTACTAAGCTAATGACCCCGGGGCAGGGGGGGGCTTTCTAAGAGAGAATAATGACATCCTGTATGCAAGTAGGACATTGAGGGCCATTTTTAAACTTCCTGTGTCTGTTAAGGGACATGGTGTCCTGCCTGGTGTAAATTTCCTATTCCCCAGCCACTGGTCTAGGTTGCACTTAATTTTTTTAGTAGACAGACTGAGCTTCACATGAATGGGAAGTCTGTTGCATATGAGGGGAAATATGTGGGGCACGTATCTTTCTATCCAGCATGTCCTGTTTTTTTTTTGTTTTTTTTATATTTATTTATTTATTTTTCAATCTTTCTTTTTGCTTGGCTGCTTGTCGCCCCTACCTTCTTTATTTCCCAGCACCTGACATCCTTTCTTCTCTCCTTAGAAAGTTGCTAGAATAACATGCTTTGCATTAGCATGTATTTTGTTTCCATAGGATATGAAGCCTGAAACTCAAAAGTGTGTCGTTATTTAGTGACTTCAGTTTTTAAAAAAAATAGACAAAAAAACATGAAGCAAAAATCTGGACAGTCACATATTGCAACACTAGCTCCAAATGAAGTAAAGTAATGCGTTGAAAATAATGAAAACCAATAAAGCCACAGAAAGCATAGGTGCAATGTCAGAATGATCGGTATTAACATTTTATATCCAACTTGTCTCTTTCTGAAGTGGAAGCAGAGAAAAATGTGATTCAACCTCATATGATCATGTAAAGAACTGGAACAAGTAAATAAATAAAAGGCTTTCTTTATGAACTATTTAACAGTTTTTGGACACATTTGCCACCAGATTTTATTTTGATATAGCTGATGTTATTTTAGATATCAAGTCAGGAGCATCTGTTTCTACTACAGGTCATGATGCATCTTATCCAATATGGTGCAGTGCTCCATTCAGCTAGCAGGATATTTCCCTTTCACTTATAGCACCTTTAATGGCATATTCAAGCCCACATAAAGGGAGAAAACACCAGTTATAATGTCACATTTTTAAATGTGTAACCAGTAGAACTGTAGCTTTAATAAAGGTTATGCATAAGGTACAGAGCTGTATAGGTTAATTTGTCTTGGCAACAGTGTAAGACGGTCAGGTTAAATTAATGCTTTTCAGTAGGTTAACCAAGACTCATGGCAGTAGCGGTAGCTTTTATATTGAAATGATAGCTGGAAATGAAGCACTGCTATTAGGGTAGTAATCTATAGGTGTATTAAAGACAGGGGAGCTATCATGAAACCTCTCATGCACTGAGTATTTTCTGAACACACACATTTCTGTAATTTATTTTCAACACTGAATCACCCCATTTTGAAAAAGTAAATAAATAAAATAAAAAACAAAAGCACTGCAAACTACAGTCAGCAACTGAAAACAAGACTTGACACTTTTTAAAGCAAAGTAGATGTTTGCAATGGTGTATTTGAATCTGTGATCAAGATTTTTTTCTGCTTAAGTTAACAATGATTGAATATTTTCAAAGTGCTACGTCCTGTAAAAGGAGGAAAAAATTAGCACATATCAGAGTATATATTCTTTGGGATAAGCAGGTTGGTTGACAGTCCTTGTGAAGTGCCTTTGTTGTGCATAGATTCCTTTAAGTGGTCCATATGTCAGTGTAGAGTTTACATTGCAGCATGTTTATGCATTTGTTATAGTGCAAAGACTGGCCACATTCGGGTAATTAATGATGTCCTTTCAGCTAGTCTTACTTGCTGTTTCTGTAGCATTTGACACTATGAGCAGGGTATCCTGACGGAGTGTCTTTCTTTTTTATTATGATCTTAACTGGGATATCTTAGACTGGTTTTCCTCCTGCCTATCAGGGCATACCCAGACAATGTTTTCTATAATAGCATTTTCTGTCCTTACCTTTTCATGTGAGGAGTAGCTTGGGGCTTAGCCTTGAGTCTGTTACTATTTGCAGTGTTATTCTACCCCTAGAAGATCTTATTAGAAGGAGAAGGTGTTCACAGCATAGTTATGCTAACAACATGCAGTAATAATTCTCCTTCCCTTAGGAACATGAGATGAGTATGTATTCTTTAAGAGATGACTGACGCACCTTTCCATGCTAGCTTGGTTGTAAGGGATTGAAGCTTGTCAAGTCAAGGACTGACTTTTTGATTGTGCATGCTACTTTGTGAGATTCCTCTGAACTGTTTGCCAACTTTATCATTTATTATTTGTGGTTCGTCATTAGGTTCATATGTGTAAAGGGCCTGCTTTCCTGTCCAAAGGCTGTCACAGACTGTAGACTCCTAGGAATCAAAATATCCTGTCTCCATCTCAGCCCTAGCTGTCTGGGCATCTAGCTCCAGTGAGCTACACTACCTCTAATGTTCTCATCCTACAGCCAACAGATAGTAGATCCTGATGTTACACCCCGATTCCTTTGTATCTCTCGTGATGAGCAGAGCTTCTGATCCTTATTTACCTCCCTCTGCTGTTATACTTTGGCAGTCCTTTTCATCAGTTTTTTTTTTTTTTTTTTTTTTTACTCAAAAGAAGGCTAAAAAATCCACTGTTGATAACAGATCTGCCTTTATTTTTAATGTCTTTCTTTATTCATACAGTCGAATGTGCTGATCCCATATTAAAGGAACTTCCCTCTTGCATACTGTGTATGTCACTGACTTCAGCTGCACCTAGACAGAGCTTTGTTTGACTGGATTTTGTTTCAGTAGGTATCTCATTTATAAGGCCCAAAATTGTAACCTATGCATAAATGTTTTATTGATTCCTAGTTGTGTCCAGACCTAAGTTCCTGTACATTGCTGACCATGGGATGTTTAATTACAGTAGCGTGTGTGATGTACATAGCTGACATTGATTGAGGGTATACATGTATCCTGTAAAATTGAGCAATGAGGTGTCATAGAGGGTTATCGCTGAAGTATCACATTGCTTGGCTCTCCAGTCTGGTTGTTCGCAGCTGTGGTGTCTTTTGTGCATCTTTCCTGCTACGGAAGGCTTTTGCAAGGTGCTGTAGTTTACTCTCACATCCTGAGAAATGACAATCATTCAAGCTGCCATCAGGTGTGTGTGTGTGTGTGTGTGTGTGTGTGTGTGTGTGTGTGTGTGTGTGTGTGTGTGTGTGTGTGTGTGTGTGTGTGTGTGTCCATGCGTGTGTGTGATAGATTAGCATCCTACCAAAGATCAGTTTTTCTGCTGTATACCACTGATTCCTACATAAGCTCTGCTCATCCAAAACTCTAAGCCTCTATACAAGTCCATGCCCCACCTTCCTGTTTGTTACACAAAGTCAGAGAAGTCAAAGAAAATGTTGTCATTCAGAACTACACAGCAGTGTAGCTGAACAAAATTACAATGCTTCATTCTCAGTGCAGGAAACAGTTGCACATATAAACAGAGAAAAATTAATAAAATATCACAGTAGAATTTTAATAAGTAGCAATTTGTCAGTAAAGTAGGACAGCAGTGATCCACACCCATCCCAGAAGAGGAGACAAGGAAGACAATGAACAATATGATAGTAATATTGTCAAAGTAAAATTGAAACCATAGCAGCATATCTATGAATAGACTGAATTACTGCACAGTTTGTATATTGCACTTTACAGTCCTTCAGTGTGTAGTTACTCCTTCCATCTTTATTGCTTAATTACACTTATAAACAGCCCTTGTTTACTAAGTAGTAGGTACCCAAAAATGTACCATGACCATTCTTTCTCTGTCTCTTCAATGACAAAATAGTCTGGAATTCAGATGTTTAGGCTGATAAACAGAATGTTTACTCCATAACACATATGAAAAATAGATAAAACATCAGCTTATATTTGAATTACAAGAAGATAAATGTGCAGACTGCATTCAGATGTAAGAATTCTAGAAAACCAACATAAAGTCACGTATTTATCTGCAATTCACTGTTAATCTTTGATTCATAATGTTTCATGCAGGTGCATCTTAACATGTATTAAAGAAGTAAAAGTAATTGTAATAGTGAGAATACAAGCAGTACTGCCCCATTGTAAAATTAAAGTCAAACATGCAAACCTGTCTCTTATTTTTTTTCTCTCTTCATATGAAAATCAGCTGAACCTGAATGCCCCTTCTTGGTCACCCAGTCTGCTGGACCAGACTACCACCCTTGGAGTTTCTCCAAGCATGATCAAGGACAGTGAGATGTATGAGGAACCTTGGAACAGAGTTACATATGCTGCTGAGGAGGATTTTTTTTTATGCTGTAGACCCTTTCTCCTATGTGTGCATTCACAGTCCCTGAAGAATGTGCATTGGGCATATGGCATACATCTCACCTCTGCGGTGATACAGCCTTGCCAGCTCTGCCTTTTTCACACATAATGTGCCTCTGTGCACTTCCCCAGCCTCCACTGGGGATCAGTTGTAAAGTGTGCCTGTGTGCTTACCCTCATTATTCAGAGGTAAGTACTTACCCTTGTGGACCACTTTAAGCATAGCCAATTTCACTTACTGAGAATCAAACCTTGTACCTCTTGGCTATGAGGTTAATGCTGTAACCATTATGCCAACAACATCATCTCTTCTTCTACAAGATGGACACTTGTCCATCCTCCCTTGCCAGCACTCTAAATACCTGAGCCACTATCAGACCCAGACTATCTGGGTCATAGTCAAGCCTTTTTCTGTGTTCTGCATATCATTGGCTGTCCAGACCTGCTTCTTAGTCATAATTATTTAGATGTCACTTGTATTATCTTGACTGTCAAGAACATGCTTTGCACACCCAACAAGTAAGCACAATTTGTGGTGGAACTGTTTAACCAGGTATAACAATGTGTTTTTGCATACACACTTCTTCTCAGATCCCATGTCTTTGTGTTTTCTGTTGGACTTGTAAAAAAGCGGGTATCTCTTAGTAATAAGTTGTGTGTGTCAGAATGCTAAAATCTATACATATCCTTGTTATGCAGTACCTTCTCTAATCCTGTTTGCTGGTCTAGCATTGAATTATAATTTCCCCTTTTAACATGTGCAGCGAGTCCCCTCAAGAGTGCTGTGTTTTAGTATAGCATCCCTTTGAGTTGAATGTTTGCTATCCCTGGTTTCCATCAACATATAGAATTGTGTCATGCATGCATTAAACAGATCTGTAGAAAAAAATACTGCCATATTCAGATTTCTGTCTCTCCAACCTTTCTATATTGGAGTAAGTACCAAGTTTTGCATTATGAAACCCATCTTTGTTGTGGAACATTCCACAGAAATCATCTTTACAAAATTAGTTTAACAGTAAATTCATAAGTACACAATTAGCAGTGCAGGATAGCAGCTGACATATAAAATTGCTTGTATTTACCAAAGGGGACACACTAGCTACTGTAAGCAAAAATCTCCCTCCCATCCACTGATACAGATTGACAGTAATAACCACAAACGATTGCCCCTCTTTTCACTTATTCACCATTGCTTTCTGTCACAGGTTACCCTAGAGTGTAGCGTTCCCCTATCTTATCAGGTCTTCCGTAAAGAGTCTGGTAGTTAGTGCACAAGATTAAGACCATCAGCTGTTAGCAAACTGCATCCTGTGGTCCATGGTTTAATTCCCTCAGCCTCCATTAAGTCCCATCAGGGTCCAGCAATGCTCACCTGTGCCTTTAGAAATGATGGTCTCCAGTGCTTCCTGTTCTACATTCTGCTATCAGATATGCAGCGTCTTCCTCTGTGTAAGAATGCCCTTAACTGCTGCACACCAGTATTGAAAGCTGTAGCTGCTTCTTATGGTATCTTTCTCTCTCCCTCTAATCTTCATCACTTTAAACTATGCTTTTTGTTTTGTCTGTGTAATAAACTACTGCTTTGTATTTACCCAGTTATTTTCTACAGCTGTATCATTTTCTTCTGACAACTTTGCTTCTGGGTCCTTGACTAGTGATTAAATGTAGTGTCAGGTGTGAAGAAAATAAACTGAGTGTGTTGCTGTTTTTTTTTTCTAAAAGGAAAATTCTTGAAAGGTTATCTAAGAAAGCTGTATCTACTTAAGAGAAATGCTCAGTAACTGTAAATTGGTAAATATAAAAAGGTGCATTTACTACTGTGGAAATGTATTCCGGTTTGCAAATTATCTCATCTCTACTTCTTGACAGAGCAAACCTTTGCAGTGCAAGTCTAATACTTCATGGAAGATATTGCACTGGGTCACATGATGATGGAGCCTTATTTGGATGCTAGTTTGTTGAAATTCTCTACCATCCCAAACATAATTGTAGAAACAGAACTGCATCTTGAAAAATTCAAACAGAAGCCTAGAGAAATCATGTAATGGGACTTAAAAGTTAAAAAAAATACTGACTGCTAATTCAAGAGAGGTCACAGAAGTCTGCTTTTTGGGGGGATACTTTAGACAAAGACCTCAAGTAATCTTATACCACTCTAAGGACTCTAAAAATTCTATTTTGTTCTTAACGGGCAAAGACTGAGATTGGTGAATTTTGATCAGTGTTCAATTCTGGTCAGCAAATGCAAATAAAAAGTGAGTAAATGAACAAAACAAGCCAAAGATATTAAGGGCATAGTATATCTTTCAGCCACAAGCTTATTGTTTCTAGTTCACATGCTAGAATTTTTAATGAAGTCTTATTAAGACAAAAGCACTTGCAGTAAGTGAATAAAAAAGTTATCCTTTTTCATTACAGTGTGTTCCTTTTGTTTCGTGGATGAAATCATCTTGAGCCATTGAGTGTACCTTTGTTTCTGCAGGTGTGCAATGTAAAACTCATTTGCATGCAACAGGGAATTGGCTGTCACCCAAAGCAGTAGGGCATATTTGCCATACACACTTAAGACCGATTTCTATTTCTATGTTGATACTGCTGTTGAAATTCAAACCCTGGTTCATTCACACATTAAAAAATGACAGCAGTGGTGTGGGATTTAAAGCCAGTAATCCCTGCCCAGCACACCAGAATCTGCTGTTTGATGACCAGTCCCGCTCTTCCATATTGGATCTTTCTACCCTTTGTTTCTTTCTTGTCATACTGTCATGGTCCTTGGAATGTAACTGACAAACTCTGCTGCTGTTTTTGTACCTTGTTGCTTTATTCTGCACCTGCTCCATACTGCAAATAAAGCTGCTGGGTATATTAGCTGTGTGGACTGGCCTAATCTTATTAACTTTGCTTTGTATTTTTCCTTGGTATGTCTAGCTCTATAAAAGTCCTCTAAAGAATGCTGAATGATTTCCAGTTGCACATTTTCAAATTTCAAATCCTTCTATTACTGTACATTTTAATATACACCATTTTGTCTAATAATTCTTGCAAAACTACCATATGTCTGGGTCACTTAGTATTTTGTGTTGTAACTGATCCTTTCAAGCCTCCCAGTACTGGCCTGGATGGATATTGGCAAGCTCAATGGCTCAGCCATAATTTTATTCACTATGGGTGTAGGTCCTTCAATGGGCACCACTTCAGGAATGCTAGTGATTTGCATATTTTGCTGATCAAGATCATTTTACACGACCATACGATTTAGTGCTTCCCCTTTGCATTATTGCTTCCATTGCAATATTTTTGTTCCCTATAGTCTTTGAGCATAGTAAGTTTAAGTTCTTATTGTTAGTTTTTTGGCCTGGATTTCACATTAATCGAATTTGACCTGTTTCTGGTACACTGTAGCCATGTTGTAAGATGCCATATCCTCCAGTACTGCTGATAGTTTCTTAAAAAGAATACCCACTTACTCTTCATTGGAAACTTACAGAAATTACTTCAGTCCTCCTGCTTCAAGTTTGCCTCAGACATCCTGACTTAGTGTAAATATTAAAGCCCCCCCTACCCCTAGCTTGGTGGCACAGTGGGAGAAAGTCTTAAGTGAGACCCAGACTATCCAGTTTGATTAGCAGCTTGAGCACTGCAGGAACTAGGTATGATAGGGTGGAATGTGGAGGGGGAAGAAGAGGTGTTCCAAATCCAATTGGCTGATTACAGTCATGCAATGGGAAGTCTGTGTGATACCGAAAATGTAACTGGTGACATAAAATTGGTTCTGCCAAACAGGCGAAGGCAGACTTTATTAGTATATAAATGTAAATTTGCATGTATGCAGGGAAGGCATAACATGTCCCCACTACAATACAGCTGCCGTCATTCACTTGGGGGTGGGGTTTAGGCTTAAATACAAATGCCTCAGCCTTCTAAATGAATGACTGCTTTAGAATTAGCCCTAGACAGAATGGGTGAAGCGGCAGCTGTAGTAGCTAAGGTGCGGCGATGATCAGTTGTCTTTCCATACAGGTCTGTGTAGCTGCTAATCCAGATGTGCTCTCGGTGATGTGAAGCCACAGAAGGCTGATGTTCATCAGATGGATATGTCACCAGACAATCTCTAGAACTCCCAACCTGCTTGGATGATGGCTCTTGTCATTTGGTTGTCACCTAAGCTATGGCAGCATTGGCACTGATTGCGTAACAGGTGGGCTAAAACTCAGTTGTGGTGGGGGTGTCAGTCAGTGATACAGACAGCACATACTAAAAACGGTGGCAGGAAGAAGTAGCTTGTTTAAACTGAACCAAGTGTTGAGAGCTGACTGCATTGTAATTTGGGCTTTTGGCTCTTCATTGTACCTGAGCTGGGATACCCCAAAGTGCTGGCTCTGATATACTTTTTCTTTCAGCTTTTATTTCAACTTTTGGGAAATATCCTTTGTAGGACCTTAGCAGGTAGGACTGAATGAGATTCATTAAGTATAATCTAATTATTTTTCATTTTGCCTGTGCCTTAAAGTAAACTGGCTTTACCTTCATTGTCTTTCAGTTATATTAAGTGTTTGTCATCTTATTTCTAATGCTGCTCGTGTAAAGCAGCTCAGCAGTGCTGAGCCTTCTAATAGCTGTATATAAAATGGTGCTACATTTTGTCACTTTTTCAGTATTTAATGGAAGTATTTCTTTAAATAATGTACATGCATCTTTTTGATGCTTTTCCTATTCTTGGCTGTAGTTCTAATTTACTGAAAGTGTCATAATTCACAATATTCACTGATAACGCAGAATATGCAGGAATGTTTTTCGTCTCTGAGCTTGTGGCCCTATTAATGGTCTGGTTAGGCACCTTCTCTGATCGTATTCATTGTGTGCACATAAGCAAAGAATTGTCTCTGTTTACCGTGTTGTTTGGTGCATTAGACTAATTTTCTACATGCTCTTCTGGAACTGTCTGTGATTCGTGCTGCTCTTCTCCCTTTCTTACGGTTACTTTTAGATTTGTTGCTACATACATTTACAGAATGGTTCTGCGTCTCCCAATATGCACATCTTCTGTGTCTTGCTTGTTGGTCTTCCTTATGTGGATAATTTTCCCATAGTACTTGCGCACATTATTAGTTGTGATGAGTGTTTTTGCTCCTGTTTGGTTTGTTGTGCTTGCATTGTTACATTGTAATCCATTTATACCTCTTGCCTTGCTGCCTTATACTTTTCAGTTTTATGAAACAACACTTTAACGGGAGGAGGGTTGGGTGGCTAGTATGATTCCATAAGATGTAGGAAGAAAGACAGGCTTCATTCAGACAGCAGGTTGGACATCATTATAACATCAAAAGGTCAAACCCATCCTCATTAGGCTCACCACTGGCAAAAAGTAAAGTCCCTATAACAATACGAGTCATAAAGTGTACGTGCAGCGACTCTTGAGGATTAGATTGCCCCTGCCTTTTTGGTGCATTACAGTATTACATTTTAATCTAGTTATAGATTAGTGATGAGATATCTGTGTTGTCATGCCAGATAGCCTAGTAAACACCTATGAACCTAATGACCACAAGGACCTTTTAAAGCCTAGCCATGCATCCCAAATCTCAGACAGGTTGTGGTTTCCTTGATAAGTATAAGCAGAGGCTTGGGAGACTAACCATTTACAAGCAGGGGTCTCTGGGATGCCTGTGTCCATTAGAGACATAGGTGCCAAACCAGGGATGAATTTCCTGTTTCCCATCCAATTGCCCTAGTTACAGTTGAATCGGGTTAGGGAATAACTCTACTTCACATGGATGCGGAGCCCATTCCAGAGAAGAGGTGGTATCAGGGATACATACTTGTCTTTTCAGAAGGTCCTATTTATATTACAGACAAGGTTTAAGTTTTTAGAACAGGTAATTCTGGTGTTGCATATATGCAGGAGGTCCATCAGAGTGGGGTCTGACAATGCCTTGTACGCCAGGCATAGATCTCCGCTCAACCGCCTCTAGGAGACTGAATACAGAGAGAAGGCCTTGAGGCAGTCTGCATAGGACATGTTACTTATGGCCTGTATTCTTTTAGTGATAAACCTCTGTGGGCGTTCCAGTTGTTGGATATGCCTGCTTAGGTACGTACCAAAGAGGGCATTGTACTCAATGACAGGTCTGAAGAATGCCAAATAAAGTGGAATAATAACTTCCTTGGACCTAGATGCCATATTTGTGGTTGTAAGTTGCACAACATAGAATGATTTCCTCACTACTGTAGACACGCTTTTGGTCAAAGGCTAGATTACTGTCTGTGCTTCCCCAAGTCCCTGACTTCTGTGTCAACTATTAGGGGTGTATTGTCAATATGGTAGTTACCAGGTGTGGATGATTTCCTGAAGGATACTAATATGCATTCCTTGGCATTTAGTTTTAATCCCTGGCTTTGACATCAGTTGTTTTTGTGTCAGCCCTTCCTGGAAAACATTTGCGTCAGTGAGGGATCTAGTGACTGCCCCTAATTTGCAATCTTCAAATTTAGTCAGCCAGAGGCACTAACTTTGGCATAGACTTCAGAGAAGTAAATGCTAAAAAGGAGTAGTCCCCCAGCACTGATCCCTGAGAGACTCCTCTTGCAACTGGCCTCTTTGTAGAAGAGGCCAGTTGCAAGAAGAGTCTCTCGGGGATCAGTGTTGGGGGATTGATCCCTGAAAGACTCCTCTTGCAGCTGGCCACTTTGTAGACGTGGACTCCCCAATTCTTAACTTCCTGGGTCCTTTCTGTGAGCCAGCTGGCTATCCACCACGTGACATAAACTCAAGAGGGTAGGGACAAACCCTTGTCAATAATACCAAAGTGTGGTATTGTGTCAAATGCCTTGGCCAGGTCAAGGTAGGCAGTGTAAACCATTTTGCCCTCATCCGTTCCTTTGGTGACCTTCTCGAAGAATCCACTAGGTTGAATAGGTATGACCCTTCCCTGATGAAACCAATTGGGTCCAGTGTCTGAAGATTTCATATGTCATTATTGATCATTTCCATGATAATTCTTTCCATGGCTTTGCATATAAGACTAGTGAGACTTGTGTGTCTGTAGTTCCCAGTGTCTATTGATGGCCCATCTTTCTGCAGAGGGATGGCTGTTGATGTTCTCCATTCATGAGGCATGAAGCCTGTTTGAAGACTACAGTTAAATAGCAATTCCGGAGGGCCTGATAGGACATATTTCATGCTGTTTAGAAGGCATCCGAGGATATTGCCTGGGCCCGTTGATGCAGAGTTCTTAGTCTTAGACAGAGCATTAAGTACCTGTTCCCTAGTGATAGCAGGGGAATTTATATTTGATGGTATTTCCTGAGAGAAGGTTGAGGGGGAGAGAGGGGTAAAGTTGGAGATGAATTTGTCGGTTCATAGGTTTGCTATATCTTCTGCATCAGTATAGCTGACTCCATTAATAATGAGTTCTGCACAGAATTGTGCATTGCCTTTGAGATTGAGAACATAGCTAAAGAATGCCTTGTGTTTGTCCTTGCCTAGGAGGCCAAATTTACTTCAAACGTGGCTTTAGTAGACTTTTTGTCCTCTGCTGAGCTATTAGTTTAGTTTGATGAGAGTGTTTTTATCTGGCTAAGTGCTGCACCTTCTAATTGTTGCCATGATTTTCTTCCTTCTTTTATACAGCCTAATGATGATGAGATTCCACCAGGGTGGTATGTTTTTTGAGTTAGGTCTGTACTACTTCCAGGTGGGTGCAACTGTGTCTGTGCAGCTATTAACATGCTTGTAGAGGGTTTATATGAACATCTCCCCATAGGCAGCAGTGTTCTCATGGTTTATGGGGCTTGAAATTTTGCCAGGTTATCACTTAATAGTAGAAAGTTATCCTTAGAGTAGTTCCTGAATATTCTAGAGTTTTATGGAGTTCCAAGTATTATTTTTACTTCAGAGGATATAATTTTATGGTCTTACCTTACCAGAGAAGACATTACACTAGGGGGTGTGCAATATTATTGAGGACCAGATCCAGTATGTTTAACCCCTGGGTGGTATACTGACAAGTCTGGTCTAGGGAGTTTGTGTTTGCAAAATCCAGAAATCTCTGTGCCTGTAAGTTTGGTATTGTATATGATTCCCAGTTAATAGTGGGCTAATTAAAGTCCCTCATGAATGTGGTATTGGGTTGAATGATGAGTTTTTCTTATAAGTTTAAATACATAAATACATGGTATGGGTTTCCGTGGTCATAGAGGGGGACCTATGGCTTGCAAGGAAGAGATGTTGGATTTTGCCTATGGTGATTTGAATTTGGAGAAACTGAAGTGCATTGTCCTGTTTGACCAGCCTTGAAGTATATTTATTTTTGATGTAAAATGAGACACCTCCATCTTTTGTTCCTTTTCTGTGTGGTAGCTGGTCTAAATTTGTGGAAGGCATTATAACTTGGCACTGCTGGTGTGCTAGCCATGGCTTTAAACCATGTCACAGTGACCGCACAGATATCCGCATTCTCTGGGGTGAAAAGAGCTTCTAGGGAATGGAACTTTTTTTATTTTATTTATTTTTTTAAGACTCCTAGCATTAAGCAGTTACACATTTAGATTTTCTTGGTTTTGATTTCCTATGACGGAAGTACTTTCAGTTTGGCATTGCCTAAAAAAGGCTCTATGGAGGAGGACAATGTTTTAGCTAATATTCAGAAGCCTAGAGGGGAGAGGTGGAGACCTTCCCTGGCAAAGCATCATGGTCTGTTGGCCATCTCCTTCCATGCTGATTGCAGTAGCTTAAAATGACAGCAGAGACTAAGCCAATTAAAGTCGATCATCTTTTGTTTGTATTGTGGCATCATCCTTGGAGAAGGTAAAATGCTGCTCAGTGCTGGGGCACATATTCTGAGAGCTCCATGATGTCGTTCTTCATACAGTATAAGAAGGTAGATCTCAATTCATTTGCACCCACATGGACTGTGAATGAGTCATACTGGAATTTGTGTTCCAGTGACAGGAGTGTGTTTGTACCTTGGCAGATCCTGGCCCCTGATAAGCATCTGATCATGACTGTATCCTTACTCAAGTTTGGTGAGAGGGACATCACAATGGAGTCTCTAATGATCAGAATGTTGGATTGTATAGTGGCTTGCCTTATGGGCTTAGATGTAGAGGCTCGAGATGTGTCTGCATGTGTTAATGTGGATATTGTTTTGAAAGAGTGCATTCAGGGCTACCTAGAGTATTTGTTATGTGTATTTTGTCTAGGAGGTCTTTGGGGTTTTGGAAGGTTACATTTATGTGCCTCAGCATATATGGTTCTATGTGTCTGCTTTGAATTGTATATAAGGGAAGCAGTGTGCTTACTACTGACAACCTTATTGACATCAGGAGTGCTTTTATGTGAAAGCTCTGCCTCCAGTGACATTGTGTAAATACATCTCTTGCACATCATATCCATTTGTTTGAGAATTAACTGGTTGTCAGTAAACATGAGACAGTTTCAACATTGCCTCAGGTTGCTCTTATCCACTAAGCTGGTAATGGAAATAGTGGGAAAGTTCACATCCATGGCAACAGACCCTTTGATTAGACAGTTTGAATATGAATATAATGTCAGGAGTATCTGGTACGCAAATCTGGGGGCAGTGCTTGTCACTACAAATTAGATGTCCTGTGTGCAACTAGGTATTGGTGAAATTTCAGTGGTGCTTTTGCAGACAAAATGTCAACTCAAGGTGTCTGCGTCTATACATGGCACTGCCAGACTGTTGAGGGGAACTAATAAGTAGAACCTGATGATTTATGGATGAAACATTTGGGCAGATATTCTGAAGTTAGAAGCAATTCGAGCAGTACTTAAAAAAGAATTAGCTTGTTAAGAATGATGAAAAAGGGAGTCACCTGACTGGCTACTGCCTGGCTACTCCTAGTGCTGGCCTTACAACAGCTTCATGCTGCTGGCATACAATGCTCTTTTGC
The DNA here is from genome assembly GCF_019279795.1 of Protopterus annectens. NCBI lineage: Eukaryota > Metazoa > Chordata > Ceratodontiformes > Protopteridae > Protopterus > Protopterus annectens. The sequence continues at coordinate 95,828,043 of NC_056736.1, forward strand.
TTCTTCTCTTGCCAGATGCAAAACAGTATCACCATTCCCAAGATGATAAGCAGGGCACAGGCTGGTTGGTGATCCACAGTCTTGTTCCAAATGATGTAAGGGCCTGTTGGCTTGCCAGAAACTGTCAGGAATCAATGCACTTTGCTCCTCCTCTCATCAGGAGGAAAATAAAAGCACAAATTCCAGGCTGGCACCTCTGAAGCAGTTACTAGGCTTTCCAGTAATCAGCAGTCTCCAAGAAATGCCCCTGTACTCTTTCTGTCACCAGGAGCAAAACAGAAGCACTAATCTCAAGATGACTACTCAGAGGCAGAATGTGGGCTGTCCAATAATTGGTGGTTTTGGAGTAGATTTTGCAGATTTTCAATTTTAGATGTAAAAATGGGTTAATATACTAATAACTGCAGTGCGTACTAAGCAGTTAGCTATGATAGAGGGAGTAGCTCAAGCTTTAGCTATCTGAATGGAGAGCCACTAATTTTAAAAGTACAAGATAGATTGGAGGGGAGTGGGCACTTTGTATTCCGGTTCTATGGAGTACAGTGGGATGGCCAATAAATTTAATTAATTGAAGGGGAGTGATTTCACAAAATGATCATTTTGGTGCTTACTCACAATAGTCAATGAAAGAGGAAAGGAGATGTGTATTCAAATTAACGTAAGGGACAAGCAACCAGAAAGACATTTGAGTTTGAAAACAGAACACAGCGTGGTTGGCAGGGTGAGGAAAACTTAATTTCTGAATGACTCACAAGAGACATGGCTGTGGTGTCTTTCCTAATTTAAATTTGCAAGTAAAAGCAGAATACAAGTTAAAGTTAAAACAGTGTAAAGAAAATAAATTCAATATACAGAATAGAAGGCAGCAATCAAACAATACAAAGTACAAGAAAGCAAAAACAAGCTAACCTTTCCCTCCCAGCAAGCTGTGGCAAAGTCTTTGTGAGCTTTTTCAGTAAAAGCCTTAAAATGTTTATTTCACGTCTTAAACAGAAGGTTTTGTTCCTAGGTCCACCCTCCATTTACAGGTGATTAACCTTAATTGACCTGTCCAAATATCTGTGTGACTCACAAGAAAGACAGCTGTGGTCTGTTTCCTAGTTTAAGTAGGTAGTTAAAAGCAGAATTAAAAGCAGAATCAAGCCCTTTAATGTATCAGGAGATATGTTGTGTATAGCCTAAAAGATTACCTTTGGCTGATAACACAGTGATCAGGATGCATTTTCATGGCATTTGCCTGTGCAAGGCTTGAATGGCTTAGATTTCCCTCCTCTGCTAAGGAGCCCTTGGCTGCCCGTTACAGTGTGAAGTCCCATTCCCAGCACACTATTTTAGAAGTGCATGCTTTGATGCTAGAAGTGAATGGCTAACCTCCAGGCTCCATTTCATTTGTTGTGCCATCTATAAAAGTCCAGTTCAGTTTGAGGAACTCTAGAGGATGCTGAATTAAGAAACACCAAGTATTTAAATCCACTTCTTTTATCAAATTATTATTCAGGGGAAGTAGGTTCTGTCTGTCAATGTTATTAGCTATACTTTGTCTCAAACTTGGTCAGTCCACACCTGACTTATCCTCCACTAAAAGACATGGTTACTGGTGCACCTTTAGTCCCTTCTGGTCATAGCAATGGGGAAAAATATCCTAGTGCAGGGATCAATTAGTAGGATTTTATTCTGCTGTCTTCTCAGTGCCTAAGAAAGTGAAGGGCAGTTTCAGCCTTCACTTCAGTTGTGTGACAGTTCATATCATTTCACTTTTGGTAATTGTGTTTGAATCTTGAGGGCTTCTGGGTGATATTTGTAGATGCTGACTTTTACATCACAATATGAGCACCTTGCAAGAGGTTTCAGTGTTTTCCTTTAGGTAGTGAAGACATTTTAGTACATGGTACTGCTTCTGGATGGTATCAGCCGACAAAATGGCTTTCTATTTCATTGCATATTACAGTAAGAAAATGGAAGCTTCACTATAGGTCTCTGTAGTTATGTTAAGGTAGTCAGTGCTTTCAACAAATAATGTTACCTTTTTGTTTTTCTTTTGTTAGTCATAGTGGAAGCACTCTTTAGTAAAGCGGTCTTCAGCTTTTCTTCATATGGAAGTGTCTGGTTGCTATAAGAGTCCTCATAGGTCCATAGGTATATACTAGGCTAATGACTATCAGAGCCTTTATAACCCTAGTTGTTCAGCCCAACCCACTTGTGTCCCTATGTATCCTGTGTGTTATTTAAGAGGGGGTATGACAGGAATATTCTAGAGGTTATGTGGGGGGGAGGTAGTATGTTAGTTTGGACATAGTTACTGTCTCCCTCTGTCTATCAGAGACAGTGGGGGCCAGAGCTGGGGTGCACTCTGCTTCACATGGACAGGGAGCCTGTTCCAGAGCATGGGGATCCTCTGAGACTCATATCTGTCTTGCCAACCTGTCTTATTTATGTCACAACAGAATTTAAATCCTTGGATCTAATAGTTCTAATGCTGTTTGTTTTGCAGATGTGCAAAAGGTGCTTTAGAGCCGGATCTGAGGATGCCTTTTTTGCTAGGGATAGACTGCCTCTCAGTAAACCTGTAGGAGATCGAGTATAGAGATAAGGCTTTGAGGTGATCCATGTAGGACAATGTTTTTATATCCCGGATTCTCATAGTAAGGAACCCTTGTATTTATCAAAGCTGTTGCATATGTCTGGTCAAGTATATGCCGGAGGGGGGCATTATACTCAATGGGTCTGATAAGGGCTGGATAAAGTGATATTATGGCTTCTGTGGCCTAGAATGGCATGCCCTTATAAGTTGGGCAACATAGAATGATTTTCTTAGTACCTTAAGCACATGTTCGTCAGTGGTCAGATTACTGTCTGCATAAGTTCCCAGATCATGGACTACTGGGTCAACTCTTAGGGGTGTCTTAATAATGGAGTAATTAGTTTGTGAGGCAGTTTTACCTGGAGAAACTATAATGCATTTCTTGGCATTGATTTTTAGTCTGTGACTTTGGCACTAGTCATTTGTTTGTGTTGGATCCTGTTATAAAATGTTTGTGCCATGGAGGAAATTTGCAAAAGCTCCCAATTTGCAGCCACTTTCCAGGTTGTTCATCCAAAGGCTCAGGACATTAGCCTTTAGCTCAGAGAAGTTGATGAGAAACAGGACAATGGTACAAAGCCTGCTTATTGTTGAAAAGTGACTCAGGTAGTCCTTAAAGGTCATGTTTCGAGCTATTTAAGAGGCATCTCGCAATACTGTTGGTGCCATTGCAGCTGTGATTTTGACCATAGGAAGTGCTGCTATGACTTGCTACCTGTTAAAAGTTGGAGAGTTATGCTAGGAATTTCATGGCAATAGGCAAGGGTGTGAAGTTTGAGCTGAATTTGTCAGCCAGGAAATTCAGTGTCACTCTGGTCAGTGAAGGTGGCACTGTTGACGACGAGCTCTTGGGGCTTCATTGGGTGTAGGCATATATGTGATGTTTGGTTTCACTTTTGGTGAGTGCTTTAGAGATTGCTAAGGATAGACATTACTGTTTATAGGCTTAAGAGGTCTTTGATGTTTAGAAAGATTGCTTTTTAGTGCATCAGCGTAAGGCACTCTGTTTGCAGTGGATATTGTGTATGATGGATGTAGTGTGTGTGTTTTTATGCAAGCCTTTTGCCTTCAGTGAAATTGAATATGTATATCTCTCACATAATGTTTGTTTCTTTAAAGATTAAATGCTTGTCTGTGGACATGAGACAATTGCTACATTGTCTCAGGATGCCCATATCTATCAAGCTAGCTATGGAAACATTTGTAAATTGTGTATCTATGTTGCCCAGACCTGTATTTGGGTGGGCTATTCTAGGTTATGGATTGGGTTATACAGATGTCTCCTTGGATGGTCTCTAGGGTTTGGTACTAGACTAGGTTAGACTGTGCTAAGATTTGGTATGGTGCTGTTTAATATGCAAAACAGCTGCTCTAAGCTTGCCTTCATGCAATGACTTTGTTTTAACCACACTAAGTTACACGTTTCTTTTCTAAGGGTAGATTTTAGATAAAATTTTCTTTCTGGGCATTTGTATCTGCACTGGGCACTGCTACCTTTGATGCGAAAGCAGCAAAAAAGATTGCTTACATGTATAATGCTACAACAAAACTTAAACTACCATGACAAGGCAGTTTCGTGTATGCCCAGTTTTCTTATCAGCTGCTTTAATCCGTTATCTTGTGGTTTCAGTTTGGATACACATACACACACACCACCATATGCTCCAAAACACACAAATAGCCAACACCCAGTAAAAAGTTTAATTTCAACTTTATTTGGGCTCCATACATCTTCCACAGACCTCAGTTCCACCTCAATGATGCACCTGTTTCATCAGTGGAAAAGTCATGGATTGTGTTTTGTATATTTACATGTCTTTTTTAAATGGAAAAATCCAGCTGGGTAAGATCCCATTTTCAGAGGAGGTTTGGGAGAAAAGATCCACATTAAGTTACTAAATGTTTAAACATTTGTACATTTATGTCAGTGTAATACAAGACAATGAAATATTCACAAATGAGTACACAGTTCTCACGTACAGTAAAAATAATTCACATCGATATAAAAGTATTTTTTCATATATGTAAGAGTTTAAATAGCTTGGTATAAAAGCAGCTGAGAAAAATGGAAGTATAACAAACAGGCATGATTTTTGAGCATTAATTAAAGATGTCAAGAATTGGTAGGCAGAGAGTGTTATGGGAAGATCAAGTATGGAAGTCGAACATTGATCGCTGGTAAGAGAGAACACAGAAAGACAAATTACCAAAATCAGCAAAAACTAAAAGTAATTGTTTTAGCAGGAGGGCAAGCCCCCCCTGCATAATTTTTCCTGGGGCTAAGGTCGTCATCGTTACACTAACACCTCTTAAAATAGGTTTTTATAGGTTTATACTAAACCAGCAATGTGTCAGCCATTGTAGACTTAGCTGGCAATGCCATGAAGGAATTCTTAAAGGTGAGCTGACAGTTTAGAAGGACGTAGTGGGAGGTGAACTTGATTTTGGTGAATATTTTCAAATGATTATATACTCAAAGGAAAACAAATGATGAGAAGCTGGAGAAAATGAAGGAATATATAATAGACAAGTAATAGGGAAAATGAAGATGTGATAGCAGTGTCAGTGGAGCACACTCGCCTTTGGTACAGAATGCTATGGGTTCTATTACCACATCAGAGAGATTGATTGCTGACACTGTAGTGCAGCATAAAGGGGGTGCTTCACAACTGAGTGTGTCAACCTTCAGATTAGACATTAAACTGAGGCCCAATCTGCCTGGGTTGGTGGTACGTCAGGTGAATGTAAAAGATCCCATGACATCTGTTAAAAAGAGTAGAGGTTCCCTCATGCCTGGCCAAATTGTCTCTAGTAGTGTACATAGCACCTCAAGTCTCCTCTGAAAAGAAACTGATAGTGTAATGGGGAATAACCCAGTCAAAAAAGAGGAAATCAATAAATAATGTTTAGTTTAGCATAGTTCTAAATGTGTAGTGAGTGATTCCTGGGATGGTATTATGGGATCCCATCCATACATCTAATTAAAATTGCATGTTTTACACTGCCTAATATATAGGAGTAGCTTGTTGCAAAAGGTAGGAAAATGCTAATTGATAAACTTGACTCTGAATCAGCACTTGCTAAATATTTTGTGTAGAACTAGACCTTTGTAACAGGTAATGACTGAGGAGTTTCTCATTTCTCAACAAAATGAGGTGTAAGAGAGCAGGGTTTAATATAGTTCGGAAGCCACCATATCAAAAACCAAAGACTATTTCGCTAGACCTGCGAGACCCCAGTCCCCTTCCCCTTCCTGTTGGAATCTGCAGCTTCTCAGATGATATCCTCTTCCCTCCCCACAGCACAGTTGTGTGTAACGGATTTGTCCTGTTTCTGTTTTGCTCAAAGTGGCTAGGCAGGGTAACATACACAAGATGCATCATGGCCTTCACCCTGCTGCTAATAGTGTTCACCACACTTAATTCTCACAGTCCACTCCATTTCCATCTTCTCCTTCAGTGTTCTTAAATTTTCATGACAGGTTTCTTCCCATGATCTCCCTGTGATGAGCCCAAAATATTATTTTATATATATATATATATATATATATATATATATATATATATATATATATATATATAATGTGTGTGTGTGTGTGTGTGTATATATATATATATATATATATATATATATATATATCCTGTTCAGCCATATGGCTCTCCTCCAGTTTCTTCTTCCCTAATCAATCTAATACTACTTTTACCGTTATTATATTCCAATTCTGAGACCTGCCCATAAGACCTAAATATCTCCAACAGCAGGCATGCTTACTTCATACCTCTCTCTCACAAATTTCTTGCTCTGACAACTCTCCATTCATACACACCCAAAAGAAAGGTCATCTCCATAGGAGTTTCACACATTCAAGAAAATTTTCACCTATTCCCTTTTATTTCAAACATTTTAAAGGACAATGGGATTCTGTTATTAAATGCTCAACTGCTGTGTCCTTTTTCTCCCTATTTACTGTCCCTGCTATGAATAAACAAAACTACAGCATGTAAAATATTTTAAATCAACTGTTTTTCATCACTAGAACAGTACCTTAGTGTACTGTGGTGGTTTCACTTTGAAAAACCTTTTGTCCCGCCTTGATAAAGCTTGCTGCAGTCTCCATTTCACTGATGTCACGAACACCTATGAATACAGGTAGTTTTCTGGCCAATTCCTTCCCCAAACTGACATTTCCATGACCTTCCTAAAAACCCACTCATGTTGTGATGTCATAGCTGCTTGGTGCTTTCCCTACCCATACAGAAAGTAAAGGCTAGAACAAGGAAACAGTGCATGAGTCAAGTCTCCTGCTGTGGGCTGTCAATCGCAGGTGGTAACAGCTCAAATTACTCTTGGCACTTTGACAGCTAGGGAAGTTGAGTGTGAAGGGGGATGGGAGATGAGTCAAAGTAGTATAATTCAGGCTTCACAAAACATTGTGGTTTAGCCATTCTAAAAAGAAGCAGCAGTAAAAAGCACTTTGAAAGTCTGTTCTGTGGCATTTCCACTCTGTGTTTTAAGTAGTCACTGAATGGCATGAAATGTTACTTAAAACTGACTGAAAGACAGCAGTGTATGCATGCAAAATCAATGCAGTGACAGGAGCTTCAGGAAGAAAGAGGCATACATGACATAATTTTTTTACAGATAAGCACTGCATGATGGGACAGACTAAACAATCAACATAATTTTAAGATGCCAGACCCCATGTGTTCAGACTCAGAAATTGCATATAACAATATTTAAATGCATGTAAATAGTACCATAGTGGTGTTAAAATGTAGGAAATAAGAAACCATGATGAAATAAACATGTTTTTAAGTCTGTGGATGCAGTTCTCCTTTAAAAGGAAACTCCTATAAACAGTGTCAGACACCTGCTTATTTTCAAATAATACTATTCCTGGTTCAGAGTTTCTCTCCTCATATTTTTCTGGGAAAGTGGCAAGTCTGCACCAGTTACTAGAGACACCGCTTCCATTTAACAAAGCTCTTCTGCCCTTCTGCGGTCAACCCTAGGAGTAATGTTATCACGCATTTGGCCAAAACATTGGTTAAAAAAATTTTAAGTCCAAATTAAGATGGGAAATAGGCCTGAATTTACTAGTTGCTGGCATATCTCTATCCCCTTTAGGATCTGCATTAATGATTATCTGATTTGTCTCTGGAAGCATCACCCTATTATCTGTCAGATAATCATACATCTCTGCAAACTTTACTCCTAAAATTATCCTCCCCATTTGTCAACTTCTGCTGAAAACCCATCAGTGCCAGCAGTTTTGTTTGATTTTCATACTGAAACTCACTCAGAGATGGCTTTCTGAAATTCCCCTGCAGTTGTGTTTCAGTCCAGCCATCTTCTTTGCTCTTTATTCAGCTGCATTGCCTCTGCTCCAGTTAAGACCGGATAGCCATTCTCTCCTTTTAACCTGCTAGCCATTCTCTCCTTGTCACCTTTTGCTACACAAAAAATGTAATATTTCCTGAATATTTCTCTAATCTCAGAGTCTGTTGTAAGAATTAAGCCTTCCTCAGGTTTTCAGTTTGTTAATCACTGTCTTTTGGCTCTTTAGTCAGCATAACCACACCACCAATCTTTGGTGTCCTTCTCCCCATAACCACCAATAATCCCACTTCCTTAATAAATCTTCTTCAGTTTGCAAGACATCAAGTAACTCGATTTCACTTCTCAGCCTTTAGACTTTATACATTACCTCTTCACAACAGACAGTCCCATCCTGAATCTGCAAATGTACTTCCCTCAGCTAGTCTTCCTTAAAGGTAATAATATCTGCCATTTGAATTCCTTTCTATTAACTCATCCGTTGACCTTTCTTGCTACAAAAAGAGCCCTAAATCTCCCCTACATAATTCCAGTCCAATACATCAGTTATTGTAGCTTTCTTTGCTGCTGCCTTTTCCACTTGCAATGAGCCCATCTATATATTTTATTCTTACCCTCTTGGTCGTGCATCAGAATGTCTGACAATACCATTGCATTGTCTGGCACACCAACTTCCTGTATCTCAACACCATTTATACTCTTTATAAACCCTAATGGCACTATTTCTATACGTATTCTACTACTTTACCTATACATGTCTGTAGAGAAGGTTATCTTCATGTCCTGCTCATGAAGCTTCCTCCAACTGTCCACCCTTCCCCTTTTTTCCATCCAATCCTTCACCACTTCCTGTGCTATCTTGTGGGTTCCCTCTTTCAAAATAACCTGTCTACTATAGCATCCAGAATTAAATTAAAATCTCCAAGTAACACTGCTTATTCCACCACCACTGATGACATTCCCAGTTCAGGTAAAAACCTGCTAAGCAACCGAGGATCATCACAGTCAGGTGCATATATGCTCTGTATTAACAAAATACCACATTGTATAGCTCCTTTTCATATGAACCATCGACTTTCATCGCTAACCTTAACTAAATGATTGCTTCCCCATGTTAGTTATAAAACAAAATACCAACTCCTTTAATGACCCCGCCACCTTCTTTAAGGTCCTCATGTACCTCAGGAAATAATAATTTAAGTTTCCCACGTACCTAATTTTTAGCCTTGTTTGTTGCAGGCATATGATTTAGCATTTTGCCCTGTCTGGTCTTTGTATAATTCTCTTCCTTCTTATGTGGATTCATTCATAGTTAAAACTCTTAAGACTGCCTATTTGTACCTGACTTTTCTGTGGACTAATCTGGTATTGCCCCCCCCCCCCAAAAAAAAAAAATCTTTCCCATTGCCATCTCCCAGGATGATGAGAAAAAATACCCCCCCTTCCTTGACACATCAAAGACCCCCCTGCAGTTGATACACTACATTATTTACATTAATTTTCTAATGTTATCACACTCCCTTCTCATATCAAATTCAGCAGATAAGAAACTAACTGTACATTGTGAGCCTCACTGTTGCTACTTGTTTACATTCAATTTATATTGCAACTCTTACCTGTCCATTTGTGTTTTCAGTAAAGAAATGTACACCAGGATACCGATCAGTTCTTGAGAGGATTAAATAGTATCCATGTTATTTATACAACAGGAGGCTGAAAACTTACTTATTCATGCAGCACACAAGGACAGAGTGAATCCACCACCAAGAGGAAATAAAAAAAAAAGTCTATCTAACACATGCATTGAGAGTATACCTGTATATACATACCATAATATCCTCAATTTCAGCTCCTGTAAATGGAGAAACATTTATTTAGGTTAATTTTAAAACATACTCAAAAGACTCTTCATCATAAACAGGAAGCATCAAAATAGCACATTTCAAAGTTACAATTATTGTTCACAGTAGTAAAATGATACTGTATAAACACTTGGTACTCCACAACATTTTGAAATGGGTTATGCGAATTGCCCTGAAGATTTTTTGTAAGCACATCAGACATGCAGCCAATGGAAAAATACTTCCCATCAGAACAGACCCCCCCCCCCCCCGCCCCAAGAGTTTAGTGGAATTTTGGAACTCCACAGATGAGTTAAGTTTTAAGTTAACCACATACACCTCAAAAAAACTTTCAACCATTTTTTAAACTCTTATCCAGCCTGCTAGGATGCCAGTCTCCCAAGTGACCAGCAGTATTTGCCTTCAGTATCTACGAATCCTGAAAAAATCTCAGGCCACCCCTTAGTGCTGGCCTCACTACATTTTTCAGGGGAAGTCCTCAATCCTGTCTGCTTTTGCATTTCATAGGCGGTGACTAAGCTGTTTACCCAAGATCCATATTAAGAAGATAAGTTTTTGGTGACTTTGTCCCATTTTTAATATATGTTCATCTGCTGTAACCACTTCCCTACCTGCATATTACTGATTTGTTCCTGTTGTACCTTCTTGCCTTTCACACCAATCAACTTCCATGACTCTGTTTTTCCGTTCACAACCTTGTCTTCATAAATACTACTTTCGGGATCCTCTTCAAGTTGCACATAACTATGGAAGCCAGATAGAGGTGCATCCTCTGCCAGTAACATCTTTCTCAGTGGTGCGCATTGCTCTCCTACTGATGTGTCTTCCCTATCAAGTCTCATTCCATTTCCTTCTGGCCACCAAAGAACACTGCTACCTTGCTTTTCTAAGGAATGTTGCCATCTCTTCTATTCGATTAGTAATAGTTTCTCTTCCTCCATTTCAGTCACTAGTCTTGCTGGGTAAATCAAAGTCACTTAATAGTCCATATCTATCATCTCCCTCTTACACCATTTGCTGCCTCACACTAAACCACTGTTGAGAATAATAGGCCATAAAACATAAAATGGATGTACCTCAGTCACTCATCTGTGCTTCATATTGTTGGAAATAAAGCAGTCCCTTGGCACAAAGCAATGCATAGCAGACAAAAAATACCGTGGTGTGGCACTGGATCCTACTTTCCTCTTTCCCACTGTACAGATCCTCTCACTGTTAGTGTCCATACTGGGGTTTACATGGCCTCTTTGATAACGTGCTGAGTTACGGCCTCAGCTCATAATCCCCTACCAATTCTGGAAGCCTGTTAATTTAGATATTAATGCTGTTAGAGCAATTGCTGTTGCAGTCCTTCTTTAGTCTTGTCTAGTGATTGTCACACACTGATGTGTTCCTCTTCCATCTTGTAATGCAAAACCTTCTGTTTTAACTTCATGCACTTTGAGCCATTGCTGATGCTGAGTCACAGCTGCATGGTAGGCCCCCATCTTTGCTATCTCCATGGACATTCATTCAAACAAAATTAGTGACCGATGTCCTTCCATATCACTATTGCAGTTTTCCTTACATAAGGGATCCATCCTTTGCCAAGGGTAGCCAGAAGTCGGACCAGTATGCCAAAGTCTTGGGTTGTAATAAGGATGCCATATGTCACACACATGCTTCACAGGCACAGCGTAGGGCATAAAGGTGCCATATGGATGTACCTTTCTCTGAACTTCTTTGCTGCCAGTCTGAACACCATCTCTGATTGTCAGTCTAAACACTTTTTCGTCTGCTTGTCTGCCTTTGGCTCCTCCTTTGGCTTCTAGATTTGAGGTCAAACAGTTCCATAAAGGTGTCCTTCAAATTAAGCCTTCCAGGAAGCCTGTTCCTCCTTCCTGGGACCTTAATTTTGGTTTTGAAAAAATGATTTAGGCTCCTTTGGAGTATGCAGTTTCAGCTTCCTTAAAGCTTTGTACTCAGAACACAGTTATTCTTTTGTCCCGTACTTCAACTAGAAGGGTGTCTGAGCTTCAGGCCCTTATGGCTGTCCCTCCTTTTTTAGTTTTTCATAGGGTAAGGGTATCTCTTTATACTTTTATGCCCAAGGTAGTGAATGAGTTCTCTCAGTCTATTAATTTGCCCACCTTTTCCCTTCTCCGCAGTCTGCTAGTGAGAAGGTTCTTTATACCTTGGACTTGCATAGACAACTGAGATATTATTTACATAAGACTAAAGCCATTCATAAATCTATGCAACTTTTTGTGTCTTTTCATCCTAGATATTTAGGTTTGGCTGTTTACAATCAAACTATTTCTTATTGGATGTCTAAGACCATTTCCTTTTGTTACGCTTTTCATGGGAAAAGCCTTTTGTCTTCTGTTTAGGCTCATTCTATCTGGGCTGTGGCTTCTTCTGGTGCTGGATACAAACTTCATCCTTGAGGAAGCTACTTGGACTTCTGTTCATACTTTTACCAGGTACTATATGTTGGATATGGTTCCCAGGGCTATCCTGCATGGCTTTCTTGAGGGCTCTGCTGGACCTTCATTCTCCTCCCAACTTTCTTTCTGAGCTTTTATACTCTCCCTAATATAAGGAATGCTATAGCAATGATATGGAAGGACATATTGCATTATTTTACACAGCTGTACTAACAGTAGATGTCCTTCTCTTCACTGTTGAAGCATTCACTCCCTCTATCTCCTCCCCCTTTTTCCATACTGGATGCACATGTTTCTCTCTTACTCCTTGGACTGTGGTTCATCCTGTGGCTTTTCAGTCCTAAGGAAGGTACGTCTGTACATCACCTTATGCTCTACACCAGGGGTCTGCAACCTTCACTATGAAAAGAGCCATTTTGGCCCCCCCTCCCACCAAATAAAATTCATTGTGAGCCACAAAACCTATTTGACCCCTAAAATGAAGATAACACGGCGTATAAAATACAGTTATTATACTAAAGTTTATAAGAGCAATATTTAAACTCTGTTTCTATTTGTGTTTCTTTGTTGTAGATTGCTTGATCGCTCTTGTGTGTGTGTCATATCTCTTGACTTCTTAGAATAAGAAATCTGGAGAAAGCCATAAACAGTGGGGCACAAAGGCCCAGAAACAGGGACACTTTTTTACATATTGCTCTTACAAACTTAGAAAGTTGATAGAGTAACAGATTTTGCATTAGCATGAATTTTCTGAAGGATATGGAGTCTGAAACTCAACTGCCTGTCCATTTTGTCTGACTTCAGCCCTCAGTAATTTGCCAGAAAAAAACAATTGTATGAGAAACAGAGGGAAAATATGAGGCAAAAGTTGGGACATTCTGAGAAAATCTGCACAGTTGAGAGGTAAGTGGTTGTGGAAAATGCATGTTAACAGAAACCATGTTATTTTAACAAGTTTATAAGAGCAATATTTAAAGTCCATCCCTATTTTTGTTCCTTTGTTCCCCTTTATTTGTAGCTCTGTCCAGATTTATTTATGGAAACCTTTCAGGAGATGCTGCTGCTGCCAGGGTATTGCTTGACTGCTCTGTGTGCGTGTGTAATGCATGGCAACAGAAATCATGTTATTCTAGCAAGTTTCTAAGTTTATAAGAGCAATATTTAAAGTCCATCACTCAATTGCTCTCAGTGAGTGTGTGTGTGTGTGTGTGTGTGTGTGTGTGTGTGTGTGTGTGTGTGTGTGTGTGTGTGTTGTGCAGTAGAGCAGACATTACTTTTTCAAAGCTACAGGGAGCCACTGCAGAGTGGTGGAAGAGCCACAGGTTGCAGACCCCTGCCCTGCACCGTGCATAAGGGAGCATACATGTGACGTACAATGTCCCTATTACAGCCTAAGGCTTTGGTATACTGGCCAGACATCAGGTTACCATTGGCAGGGGATTCCTAATGTAAGGAATACACCAACATTGAAGAGAAGGACATCTATTGTTAAGGTAAGATTTTACGTGACTACTTTCATCTGGGGTAGCATTTTTTAATTGCTCAAGTAGCTGTTTTTCCTGTCCTGGTCTCCTGCTGCACTCATCTTTGTTAGAATTAATGGTCAATCTTACCTTGGAGCAGAACAAAAGCCTTCCCAACTGCTTGTTTCAGTGAAGCTCAGATTCTGAGTGACCATAACCTCATGGGTTAGACACCCTGCTAGACAGGGGTCCAGGGAAGTAAATGGTGTGGGAAGAAATAGCCAGGGAATTGTTATGGCTAGGCTTGTATAGGCCCTAGGGCTGATAGCCTAGTACCAACCTATGAACCACCCCACCCCCGGAAGCTGTTTTTGGTAAGTACGAGCTTTGCTTTGATATCTTGACAAGAATGATGATGGTGCCTTACTCATACTTCACTGCAACAAAGTGTTCTAGTTATTGGAAGTATGACAGCTGGCATCACATCTTTCATGCAATAGGCCATTTTGTGAAAGATTCACACATCTCTGCAGATATTCTGAGTAAAATATTCCCCTGGAGGTATCTCAGAGCTTGACTCCTATTTCTGTGGTTCCTGCCCCACCCCCAAGGCAAGCTTTATCTAAAAACCTGAAGGCAGCAGCCCTTTGGAAAGAAGAGAATCTTTACCTGATAGCTTAGTTCCATGTACAGTGCAACCACCAGTCCTTCTGGCAGAGATTATGGAGGTGCCCAAGTCCGTTAAGAAACCCTTCATGAATGATGCTTTTTAGACTGGTTTTAAGAGGACAACTACAGATTACATTAAGATTTAACCCACTCAATGCCATCCCTTAATAGTAAAATTAATGAGCACATATCATAAATGTGCCATCTACAGTGGGAGACATTTCCTTTTTTTTTCTGCCTGATTGGAGCTGTCATTTTGTACTTTCCATTAGTGTAGCCTTTTTTGAAACTGCACAAGCTTGTATCCTTGTAGTTGTATGCGCTTTCTTGCAGGTGGATCCTGGATTGACTAGGTAAAGTGGTCATTGACTGAGAATCACTGGGCAGAGCACAATTCAGGATTTTGGTGTATAGATGATATGTATGTACCCTCAAGAGTTCAAGGACTTAGACGACCCACTACAGAGGGCACAGAAAGGGTGTATTATATTATTAACATGTTGACTAAAAGGCCCTCTCAAACACCAGCAGATATTATATGCATGGATTTGTAGGTTTAGTCTCTGAATCCTTTGTATTACAAAACAGGAATATCTGATGTTGTGTACTTCATTCCTCCTTACGATAGGGTCTCGGATCTGACCTTCAGATCTGGCTCGGCCACATTCTCAAACTTGAATCCGGCTCTCGAGGCCCTCTTTATTACCCATAATGCACTACACCCACCCAAGCACCTCAGATCTTGTTTGCTCTTTCAGCTTCCGGACATGGATCTCTGCACTCTCAGGCTATAGTTACCTTTCTCAGGAAAATCAGGATAGTTTTTCAGTAGCGTTGGGTTGCAAGTGACCTCCCTCTTCTTAAAATCTTTAGTGTGTGTGTTTGTGAGAGTTTCTCTTAGCTTCCCACCTGTTAAAAAAGTTAGATTAGTTAGTTACAGTTAAAAGTAACATTTAAAGTTTAATTGCAGGTAAATTATAGTTAACGTTAAGTTAGAGTCATAGTCTCAATTCCGTTTTAAGTCTAAAGTTAGTTACCTTTCCAGTTAGCCTTTTGTTGAGCGTCTTTTGAGTTTCAGCATGCTTTTGGTTGTTGTCATGTCTGACAAACCTTCTCCTGCCTTTAAGCATTGCACTTCTTGTTGGCATAGAATACCCAGTCAGGATGTCCACAAGGAGTACGTGCATTGCTTAGGTGCAGACCATTTGAAGGCAGTGTGTGTAGTCTGTGCTTCTTTTAATCCTCAGGTTCTAGTAGACAGGAAACAATTGATTCTGAGGAGTCTTCTTCCAATGTCACCTCCTGAGTCTCAAACCCCTTCCTTGGCTTCCACTTCCATCTTCTTCTGCAAAAGAAACAAAAAAGAGGTCTGTCCCTGTCTCCCCAAAAGATCCTCTAGAACCCAAAGCCAAGTCCAGGAAAACTTTGGATCAGAAGAAAGTGTCTAACCCGTCATATCCACCAGCATCCTTGGATCCAGGGGAAATTATATCTTTGTCGCCTACTCCACTTTTGGCTCCTGTGTCGGATCCAGTGGCTCGGGATCCAAGAGCATTGAGCAAATCTCCTCCCCACTTAGTCAAGTCCAAGCACTCCTGATCCCCCCCCCGACGCCATCACCTTCTTCCAGATTCTCTGGAAGCTGGTCCAAGGCGGACATGGACAGGATAATGATGAGATTCCTCAAGGCCCAGATCCAGATGGGGATAGTCTTGCCTGTATCCCCTGTTGGATCAGTGAGCTACCAAGTCCATACCATCAGGACTCCTTCTCTGATCCGGCCTTTGGTTCTGGAGTAGTAGGGTTCAGGACTCCCATGTGTGTTGGGTTCAATGCAGGGGAGGCTCCCTTCCTCGATGTCAATGTTACCCTTGATCAGCCCTGTTTCCTATTCCCTCAGAGCAGAGTGAATCACTGAACCGAGGTGTCTGTGCTGGGTCCAGGGACTGGAATTGGCTCAATCTTTATCGGAGCCATCTCTTCCCTTAAGCGCCTCAGCCCTTGACAGCTCAGAGCTCAGGTCCAATCCCTTCTGGAGGATGCAGATCTGGTGTGAGTCCTACCTGCTTTCCTCCTGTGGCTTTGGCTTTGGGGGAGACTGAGAGAACCTCTCCTGGTCTGTCGGCTTTTCAAGTAGCGGAGAGGGTTTTCTCCCAAGTTGGAGATCCATCACCACATGTCCTGCAATCCACCCCTGTACCCCCGTCAGGACGAGGCCTTGAGCTCGTTCATTCTGTCATGAGTCAACCCTTCCCGAGCAGCCTCCAGGATCTCCCTGTCCAGGAGAGATCCCCTTTTTCTGATACTTCCCCAGAGTATCCCACTGAGGAGGTCCCCCGGAAGATGTGCAAAAGGAGGAACGTTGACTCCCTGATGGAGTCATTAACTGAAGACACTGACTTCAGTGGGGGGAAGGATCCCCCTGATCCCCACCTGAGGGACAACTCCTTCAGAGACATCTTGAAGCAAAAAGGTAGGTTGTCTGCCCAGCCTCCTCCTCCTGAGGAGTTAGTGCTGTTGGAGGCATTTGGGGTGGGCTCATCTGTGACCTGGGTGACCCCCCCCCCCCCAGCAGACAACCTTGTTGATTTGGTTTCCCACTGGGCATGGAAGGAAACCGACACCATCAAGCCCAGTCCCAAGCGCCCTGATAGGTACTTGAATCCACCGGCAGATAGTAAGCACTGGAGCAAAGGTCCCATAGTTGATACCATTATTTTGGTGGCAGCCACTAAGAAAGAACTGACAGAAGATCCTGCCAGTGTCCATCCACCTAACAAGGAGTCTAGAGTGTTCGACAGTATTGGAAAGCTCGTTTACGCCTCAGCCACCTTTGCACAGAAAGGGTGTATTGTATTATTAACATGTTGACTAAAAGGCCCTCTCAAACACCAGCAGATATGGTGAGTATTCTTCTGTCTGCTGCATATTATATGCATGGATTTGTAGGTTTAGTCTCTGAATCCTTTGTATTACAAAGCAGGAATGTTTATGGTCAGTGGAGTTTTTGCCATTCTTAAATGGCCTGTGGCAACTGGCAATATATTGCTTTTCCAGAGTGGACAGAGTAATCAGAAAACTTTAAAATGTCCATCTCAGTATTGAAAAGCAAACAGACAAATATTTGGATTGATGTGAAGCACACACCCCCATATTGGAGCTGTTGCGCTTGGACCCTAACTTCAAGTAATAATCAGTCAGAAGTTCACTTTACCGCTGCAGTTTGAGATAGAGTAAAACCTTCCTCCATTCCCTCCCTCATTTTGCAGCAGTAGGATCTCAGCAGTTTCCTTTTTCAGCTGTATTGCTGTTATTTACATGTCTTGAAAGATGCAGCAAGCTAAGCTAAGCCCTACTTATATATATATATATATATATATATATATATATATATATATATATATATATATATATATATATATATAAATCATTAGAGCTGTATATATATATATATAAATCATTAGAGCTGTGTGACGTTCCTTTGTGTTTCACACAAGTCAGTCATTCCAGTCCCTAAAAAATCCAGTATAACAGTACTGAATGACTACAGGCCTGTTGCTTTGACATTGGTGGTCTTGAAGACTTTTGAGAGGCTGGTGTTATTTCACTTGAAGGATATTACAGCTCCCTCATTGGACCCCCTTCAGTTTGCTCAGTTTGCTTATCGAGAGAACCAGTCAGTGGATGATGCAGTTAATATGGGCCTGCACTATAGCAATATCTTGACAACCCAGGGACATATGCAAGGATTCTGTTTACAGACTTCAGCTCTGCATTTAATACAATACTTCTGGAACATCTTCACTTGAAACTCTCCCAGCTTTCCATTCATGTCTCCACCTGTCAGTGGATCACCAATTTTCTGACCAATAGGAAATAGCAGGTGAAACTGGGGAGATTTACATCTAGCTATCACACAATCAATATAGGTGCCCTCTAGGGATGTGTGGTTTCCCTACTGCTATTCTCCCTCTATGCTATTGACTGCACCTTCTGTCAAACTTATTAAATATGCGGGCAATACAACTATCATCGGGCTCATCAGGAACGATGTTGAGTCTGCTTACAGATGGGATGGTTGAGCAGCTGGCCCTTTGGTGTAGTCAGAATAATCAGTCTGAACACTCTTAAAACTGTGGACATGACAGTGGACTTTAGGAGTGGTAAAACAATATTATTCCCCCTCTTTATATTTAATACTGTTGTGTCAGTTGTGGAATACTTCAAGTTTGTGGGATCTATAATCTCCCAGGACTTGAAGTGGGAATCTAATGTAGGGTCCATCATAAAAAGGCACAACAGCAAATGTACTTTCTGCGACAGCTGAGGAAGTTCAACCTCCTACAGCAAGTTTTGATTCAGTTCTATACAGCAGTCATTGAGTCTGTTCTCAGCTCTTCAATAACAGTGTGGCTTGGATTTCTGCCTAATCATGACAAAAATAGGTTACATCGAATAGTCAGGTCTGCCAAAAATATAATTCCTGGTAGGCTACCCTCCTTACAGGACCTGACTCTTAACATCCAGGTCACCATCATTTTGAACTATTACCATTGGCCAGATATTATAGATTAATACGCACCAAAACAAACAGATGTAAGACCATTTTTTTCCACAGGCCATCAAGTTCATAAACGATTAACTAAGCTTATTAGGCTGGGGTATTTTTTTTCCCAGGCCTCCTAGTATTGTTAATACTTGTTTCTTTCAGTATTTCATGCACTGAGTTGCACTTTGCACCTTGTATGTGTACATATATGTGTATTTATATATTTTTTTGGCTTGTTCTTAATAGTTGTATGAATGTTGTTTATGTAATTCATGGAGAGTCATTGAAAACAGAGTCAAATTCCTTATATAGGCGCATACTTGGCCAAAAAATACATATGATTCTGACATGAAATTTAAATGATGTATGCAGTAGAGTCATCAGATAAGACTTTGTTTTTGTAATGGTGTATTGGTTCAGTAAATAGCCTAGGCTGCTGCATACAGAAATGTTTACTTCTAGTTTCTGTTTGCTGAGCAATGCACGGATGTATGTCTAATTTTCTATTTTTTTAACAAAGTAGAACTTTTGTGCCAGTAATTAGGCTTACTGCCTGTTAACATTTTTCTAATGCTTCAATTCTTTTCAGTCCCATCTCCAGGGCAACTACAGCATCGTGTTCATAGTGTGGGGCACTTCCCAGTGTCTGCACGTACACCTCTTAAAGCAACAGCATATGTAAGCCCAACTGTGCAGGGGACCAGCAGTATTCCCACATCATCTAGTTTACATTCCATCTCCAGCACAGGAATACCATTACCAAACAAACTTGGAAATGGTGGATTGACAGGACGTAGTGCTCTTCCAAGACCGGCTTCTGCTGTTGGTGGAAGCAGTTTACCTCGAAGTAAATTAGCTCAGCCATTAAGAAGGTGAGTTTAACTGCAGCTGGAATAAAGTGCAGAAATGTCTGCATGTGTAAGCAGCGAGTCATAAACAAGTACAAGACAAGTACAAAAAAATGAACAAATAGTGTTTTTGTAAGTGTACTCCCTTATGTGGGAGGGGACCCTTCACAGTTGTGGTAATTAAATAATTTTATTCTTTATAACAGGCTTCTGGAATCCAAAGTATGGCTTCACCCTAAACCTGCTATTATTATTGTTGCTGAATTCTACCTAAAACCAGGAGGCATAATCCAATATTTTATCCTGTCTTTGTATAACTTATAAGAAAGTCAGAGGCTAAGGCCTCAAACTGATGCAGGAATATTGTAAATAAGCACATCACTAATACCCTGGTAGTATTATCTCACAATTTCTCCAGTCAAGACCTCTAATTGGGAAGTAAGTTGATTTTTTTAGGGAATGGTAAGAATTGTGGTGGTCTACCAGCCCCCTCCTACCACCCAAACCACATCAAGTGAAAAACTAGCATTGTTACTGGGTAAACTTATCTGCAGAAGCTCTTTATTGATTAGGGACTTTTATCTCCATTGGAAGCTTAATACTAATTTTCTTCCCTTCACCATAATGGCAAAACATGACATCCACTGTTTTTTACTAGACCAACCCATTTAAATACACTCATTAGCAGTCATGGCATGCCTGAATGGTTTTATACTAACCACCTTTCAAAGTTTGTCTGTCCCATCAGTGGAGTGGACTGCCCCTATTTCAGTGATCATTGCTTGCTTTTTCAGTTTCTGTACTAAGAAAGGATGCATGGTCTCCTAATACCTTTACCTGCCAAGTATAAAACAGGATTAAGTATCATCTCTGTGGATATAACTGACCAATATTGGTCACATATAACTAATGGAGGATAACAACACTGCTTTGCCGAGCTTCCTTAATGTTATTCATGACTTAGGACTGCAAACTTCGTGCCACAAGAAAAAGGCAACTTTTCCTTAGAGGCAAGAAGCCATGCAGTCTAGCTGGATGGACATTACCACATATTTCAAGCTCATTATAGGTGTGCAGAGACATGATATTTGGTACAGAATTGATAGCAGAGGCATTTTCAGAACCCTTGGAATTTCGTTTCACTGCCTCTGCCACTCTTCCTTGTACACTTCATGTTTCAGGCACATATAACTGGCCTTAATTTGATTTTGACACTGATTTTGTTTAAACCAGTTCCTTTATTCAAAATTAGTAAATATCTCAAGAAAATTCTCCGTTGTCTAAAGTCTGATTGTTTAGGACCTTTACTCTAAATTTATTAAGGATTGTGATATTCTGTTGCTGTCTGACTCACATACGTCTTCAACACATCCCTCTCAAGTCATGTGTTTCCAAACCTTTGGAAAATTAGGAACATTGTCCCATTTTCTAAACATGCCTCTGCCTCATCCTTAACTCCATTTGCCAGTTATCCTGGTGTTTACTCTTGACAGAATATTATAAAAAGGCTGTACCTTCAGCTACAAGACCACATTGAGTGCCATGATCTTTCTAGTTATGAGCCTGTTACCATGCAGTGGTTACAGGGAACATTACTGGGCTGTATTCACTGACCTTGCCAAGGCATTTAACCGTCATGAATCATCCTGTACTAACTAAATAACTCTCACTGGATGACCTTGACATCACCTCTTTAAATTGGTTGTCTGATAACTGCTTGCTTCACTCACAGTCCTTCTTACAGCCCTTTCTATACCTGATATTCTCTAAGGCTCAGTCCTTGTAGCATTGCTATTTAAAGTCTAGATTAATGCCCGCATCATGTCCCAGAAAACAAGAATAATAATCCGTAATGCAAATGACGTTGTCAGTTGAAAATCAGGCAAGTGCACCTGTGACTCGCTCAGTTCTGCTGCATCTTCTCATTCCCAGGCATGTGAACCGAAAAGACTTCAAGTTAATCTTATTAAAACCAGTACAGTGATCTTGGGAAAAAATCGTAGCTCACACTGTGCTAATGGGAACCTCACTGGCCCTTGTGGTGGTCCACATAAAGTAGGTCGCTTATTAAAATTCCTTAGGATTATTTTCACTGAGTACATATCTTTTCCACTGACATCCAGATAATGAGAACTATAATTGCATCAGTGATTTATGCAGGTAGCATTCCGAACAACAAGCCATGATAGCTGGCTTGTAATTTTGTAAAGGTATACTTCTTGTCCTTGAATGCTCTCTTCCCATGAATGGCCCTGCCATTGCCATAAAAGTATTATAACTTCAAACATTATAGTATCTGTCCTGTCACTATCATTGCAGTAGGCAGGAGACATCATCACTTCCATTCAGACACAAATGCCTAGCTTCCATTTAAGAAAGTACTTACCTCTTACGGTTATCAATTTGCAAGATTTTTCACATGGATCACTAAAAAGCCCTATATCAGCTTTTCTGTTGATCATTTCTCTAAGGCTCTCAGGTCTTCTAAATCTAATGCTTTGTCCATGACCCTCTTGTCAGATGCATGCACAGAGACTTCCTTCTCTCACTTGTGTCCATGTATTTTGGACTGTCAGACTGACACACACATGTCCTTTTCCTGTTTCTTACACTTACCTCCCTCATCAAGCAGCTTAAATTGGATCTAAAACAGGAAAGTAAGTATATTTGCACTAGATTTCTTTCACAGCAACTTAAATGTTTTGATGGCTTTTGTACATTCCTTGGAGCATTTGCTATCTTGGGCAGCATTAAATATTCTTTTGCTCATGTTTCTGTGGCCTTTTACTGCTGTTTGTATATATTGAATTATATCGTAAGTGAATTTTTCAGCTTTAGTCACTAGGTTGTGTTTGAAATGGTGCCCATATGATCCACTTCAGCTTCCTGCGAAATAAATGTTAAATAAATAATAAAATATACTATCCCCAAGGCTGCACTGCTTAAGTGAAAAGCAACTAATTGCTTTAGGTAAAATATATTTGTTTACTTCAAGGTTTTGCAACATCAGAGCTGATATATTTAGTTAGCAAGTGTTAGGGGATGCAGGAGACATATGGCTGATACATCATTTTGATAATATTGTTTTATTTGTTGCATTAAAGCATATGTTTAATTATAGGGCTTGCTCAGTAAAGTGGAATTTCTTTTTTCTGTGTAATTATATATTCATTTTAGTTATATGGAATTCTATTTTTCTTGTATTCACGATGGACGCCCCCCCCCCCCCTTGTGTGTCTGTCTGATGTGGTTATGTATCATGATGAGTTAGATTTCTACAGTTACATTTCGGGTACAGGTAAGTAAACATA
The DNA here is from genome assembly GCF_019279795.1 of Protopterus annectens. Taxonomy (NCBI): domain Eukaryota; kingdom Metazoa; phylum Chordata; order Ceratodontiformes; family Protopteridae; genus Protopterus; species Protopterus annectens. Next base: position 95,851,089 of record NC_056736.1, read on the forward strand.
TTGATAGCAGCCTTTTGTATTAAATTATGATGGAGTCATTCTTTCAGCTTACTGAGGTTAGCGTAATGATCCTGGAGGAGAGAATTTTTTGTGTGCAAGTTTGCAAGTTAAGTATTTAAGAGAGAGAGTGTGTGTGTGTGTGTGTGTGTGTGTGTGTGTGTGTGTGTGTGTGTGTGTGTGTGTGTGTGTGTGTGTGTGTGTGTGTTCTTTGCTCAGAGAGTTTATGCAAAAGTGTTCATATAAAATCAAAGTGTACACAGCTTCACAGAAATCAAAAGCGCATTTGAACTTTTAAGATATTGCTTTGTTAAAGCTGTACTTCACTACTCTCCCTCTTGTATTTGAGATCTGTGGCTTCATTTTCTGTACCAGGTTTATTCATTTCAGGGTTGTGGGGGAAACTGGAGACCTGAGTATCTATGGTACGAACACATAAAGGCCACACCGATGGGGAATCAAACTACAGAATCAACCATTCTTTGGCAACAATACTAAGTGCTGCACACCAGCATGCCAGCTAGAAGTGTAACTTACTATTTAAGCTTTGTGCATTTCATTTTGTTTGATTCTGTTCTGCACAGAAGGCGAGTGTACTTCCTTTCGCACTACTGTGATACCATCTTATTACCAGTAGTGCTTCATACATTTACTGTTTTTTACATAATTGTTTTTACTAATGACAAATGAAAGGTCGTGACAAGGCTGGCTGAAATGTACAAGGGCCATTTCTGTTTGGGAAACTGCAGGATTTAGGTGAAGAAAGGGTGCATAAACTGTAGTGTGATAATCAGGAAGAAGTTAATGCTGACCAAATGCTGGATCCTTTATTGATGTTATTTTGACAAAATAACAGATGTTCTTCATGTTTCACTGTTGCAGTCATCACATTTGGGTTATCCTTGCCAGGGTTACCCCTCAGTCGGCCCGAATACCAGAGGCTTAGTATTTCTGTGTCAGTTGTTGTTGCTTCAGGACTGACGTCAGGTCATCCGTGGTATAAAGTAAGGCAGCCGATGCCATTACATCAGTCTTTCTTGCTGAGGACCCCGAAGCAGAAGCAGTTTGCACGAGTGACAGTCGGCCGCTACCTGAGTTTTCATTTTCCAAATTGAAGCTGAAGTCTTCTAAAGCTAAGTACCCCATTGGGGATCCTTTTTTCTTGCTCTAACCGATGTCAGAAAAAGTTAACAATTGTCTCGTCTGTGGAAAACAAATACCACACCGAGACTTTCATTCTTATTGCGTCACTTGTTTTTAGGCCCAGACCACAATGTCCCTCGCTGTCATTTTTGTGCTTTGTTCAACACCAGAAGTATACGTCATCGGGCTCTTATTGTATCTAGATATTTTCGCTGTCAGTCCTTGAATTCCAATATGGCTTTGGTAAGCCATACAACAGCAGATCTCCCAATAAAACGTAAGGATAAAGACAGAGACAGACTGCACAGGTCCAAACCTACCGATGACACTTCCGTTAAGCTAGTCATCAGTTCTCTGGTCCTCAGTGAGGCTCTTTCAGAGCCCCTGATGCCCGCTTTTGTGGATTTGCAGGCCACTACCGAGACCCTTTCGGAGTCCGGTATGCCGCAAAACTCTTCATCGACTAACGATCCTGTGGATGTCTCTACCTTGGATGGGTCTGGTGCCGCTAAGCAGGCACCAGCTTCTGAGGAAGTATTTCGCAGTACCGTTTCTCGACATAGACCGATGACTTTTTTCTCGTCTACCGTTCTTTCAAAAACTACCGAGTTTTTAAGGCCCAGGGTACGAACCACACCCAAGAAACCGACGACCCAATCTCAGGCACCTGATTCCTTGCCTCAGTCTCAAATGCTTAAAATGGCGGACGACCTTATAATGCTGATCAGGGGAAGTCAAGCTACCCCTTCCAAAAGAAAGAGATTTGTCCCCAGTAGTTTTTATATGAACAGGAGTCCGATGACTCTGATGCATCTGAATATGAAGACATGCAACCCTTCTCTGCTTATGAGGATTCTGATTCAAAGGAATTCATTCTTTCAGCCTCTCCACATGAGGACTTTTCCTTTGGGGAAACCCTACATACTTTAAGGGAGCATTTCCAATGTACCCACTACAGGTACAGTATATACAGATTTATTGTATTTATGGCAGCAAATTAATTTAGAAATTAGCGTTAAATACATGGAATTACTGAATAGGTATTTTTTGCCTATAGAAAACTCTCTAAGAGAAAAAAATCAAGGAACAACAGTTAAGCCTATATACAATGTATCCTAGACAAGTGCTAGATACTCGTTTTGATAGAGTGCTAGATAGTGTTTTTATATTTGAGAAAAAGTTATTACAACAGAAAAGGGATAAAATTAGGAGGGATACTGATGATTTCACTAGGGGCAATGTCTTCACCTGGCCCAGGGTGGAGACTTTGACCAAAGGGCCGAAAAATAGTTTGGATTTTAATCAAATACAAGACAAACTAAATGTTAATAAAAAGAATGAATTAACGAATACAGTGAAAGACAATTGCCCGAATGTATCAAATCCAGATGAAAATAACTCTGTTGTAAGAAAAAAGGATACACAGGCTATAGGAAAGAATAAAACCCTAGTAACATCGGCTCTGATACACCATGATGGTGTAAATAATGTTAGTGCATCCCCAGTCAGCAATATACACAACATATCCATATTTGAAGAAGCCAACAGACGGATAGATATTTGTGAACATGTAGACATAAGTAATGATAGTATAAGTGGTAAAAGTACAATTAATACTGCAACTCCTTGTGTAGTTACTAATAGTGCTTTGAATGAGAAAAATTGTCAACCCCCCCTTTCCCCATTGCCAATCAATGGAGAGGAGGAGGAGGGGCAAGGGGACGGTCTATAAGCAGGGGGAGGCAGAGGAAGAGGCCAGCAGAATCAACCCAAACTGGACCTACATTAAAGAAGATCTGGCAAGGGAACAAGAATCCCTAGTATGGAATATATCCATGAGAAATCTTACCAAGGATGAACAGTATGTTTTAGAAAAAGGTTTGACTTTTATTCCATTTGTTCGCAACCTACAGATTAAGGTCAATTTTTGTAACACTTTGGACGTACCATATCCATTTAGAAAACCGAGCACATATATTCCTAGTTATCATCCACTAATTGAAGCCTATTCACAACTTGTTGAACAAGATCTATATAAGAATGATAGGGCCAATAGAAATAAGAGGTGGGCTGGAAATTTAAAACCAGCCCAAAGAAAAGCCCTCACTAATTTAAAAAATGATAGATCCATTGGGCCTAAAAGACCCCGGCTTCATGAGTCCTGGGGGGAAAAAAAAAACAGGAATAACGGATTAAGGTCCAAAGAAAGGATGGTGGGAGTGAGTTCCAAAGACGGGCTAGGTTAGAGGATAGAAGGTATTTGCCTGATTATGATAAGACTAGCTGATAAGGGAGGCCCTGTTGTTGTTATGGACATGGATTTTTATAAGAAACAGATGTCCTTAATGTTAAATGACCCTAGTTGCTATCAGAAGATTAACACCAACACAGTGGATAGAACTATAGCGAATGTTGTTAATAGGTTAAATGTTATGCTAAAAGAAGGTAAAATTAATGATGAACTGTTTAGATACTTCATTATTGAATACCCCACAATACCCACAATTCAAGGGATCCCAAAGATACACAAAGATGGGGTATGTCCACCAATGAGGCCTATTGTTGCTGGGAAAGGCTGGATAACTGAGCCCATATCTCTGTACTTGGGAGTCCCTATTAAGACCTATAGTGGACAAATATGAACATATACTAAAGGACACAAAACAATTTTTGATCAAATTATATGAAAAAATGTCATATTTTCATGATAGGCAAGATGAGCATGACAGACTATTGGTGACATTTGATGTCCAGTCACTTTTTACAGTGATTCCCAATCAAGATGGACTAATGAGATTAAATAGGCGGTTAACAAAGGATGGTACATTCTCCACAGGCAGGATTGAGGTCATATGTGAATTAATGGAAATTGTATTGATGAATAATATCTTTATATTTAATGGTCAGACTTACATACAAAAAGATGGCGTAGCTATGGGCACTTCTTGTGCCAATAGCTACGCCAATCTAATTATGGCTGATTGGGAGGACATATCCTTATTTCAGATGGATGAATTTATGTTTCATGCTACACTAGATTTGTTGATGACCTCTTTCTGATTTGGAAGGGAGATGAAGAGAAGCTGATTGCTTTATACACCAAAATGAACATGGAGACTAATTATCTAAAATTCTCCGTGGTCCAGTCGAAGGATGTTATACCTTACCTAGATGTGTATATAGAGAAGTTACCCGATGGCACTCTGAACACAGGGGTATATAGAAAAAAGTGTTATAGGAACAACTTACTTCACCGTAGTAGCATGCATCCTGGACATATTTTTAGTAATATTCTGAAGAGTCAAGTGATGCGAGCATCTAGATTGAACTCTGATCATCCAGGATTCTTAAATGAGATAGAGGGATTAAGAGTTAAATTTTTAAATAGGTCATATACAGAAAAAGAGATTGAGGAAAGTTTTAGTGAAATAGATATATTAAGAGATGGTAAAGCACATCCATATTTTGCTGCACAACATGATGACACAGAAAGTTCTGGACTCATCAATGCTAACTATGACAATAATGTTAGAATCCCTATACACTACACCCAAGATGTCAGCAGTATTAAATATATATATAGAAAATACTGGGACATCTTACTAACAGATCCGGCTATATCTAAGGTGATAGGTGATGCTCCCAAATTCACATATGAAAACAAATTGAACCTTCATAGGATGTTATGTGGTCCAAGTAGGATAGATGGAGGTATGTCTGTTGGCACCCATCATATAACTAAGAAGTGCCACAAATGTAATCAATGTAGATACACCAAAGAGTCGGATATGTTTATACATCCAGTTACACAACAAGAGTTTACATTCACATTATCAGCTACATGTGAATCTGAACATGTAATATATCTGGCCACCTGCCTATCCTGCCCCGCATTTTATGTGGGAAAAACGGACCGGAAACTAAAAGAGAGAATTAGGGAACACGTCTATAAAATTAAGGTGTCATGTTTGTCAAATGCCCTTGCTAAACACGTATATAACACATCGACTGAACATAGCTTTGTATTTCAAGTCATAGATGTGAATAGACCTAATATTAGGTGAGGAGATATATCAAATCAGACCAAACAGACGGAGGTGAAATGGATTATCAGACTAAGGGCTGATCAGAGCCCCGGCCTGAATGACAGGGTATCTATAAAACCAGTACTCAAAGCTAGAAGACTTCGTTGAAAACAAATTGGTAATTTTATAATAATGTTAGTGACATTTACCCTTAGTATAGTTGAAATAATCCCACAACCCCCCATATGGCTACCCAACATGTATAATTCATAACATACTTTTACCTTTTTACATATTTTGTACACCTTAGCATAGTTGAACCAATTCACATAACCCCATATGGCTTCTTACAATTTATGTATAATCCATAACATATTTATTTTTACCCTTTTACACATTTTGCACAAAATTTTCATATAGCTGTATGTGGTCTATTCACATGGTGTTAAATGCGTATGGTTGTATGATATAAACAATACGCCTAGGTATTGATTATGTATATATCCAATATATATATATATATATATATATATATATATATATATATATATATATATATATTCTATATATTTTTTATGTAATTTAAATTTTTAAATACTCATAAGCAGTTTGTGTGTGCATTTATGGAAGATCTGAGGTGCGTATGGGTAAATTATGTAAACCACAAGCTTAGATATTGATCTTCATACAATTCTTGTATTATAGCTGTAAATGATATTATATCTTCATACGCGTTGCTATATACAATGAAATAATAGTAGATGTTAACTGCGCACATACAGTGTATTTGTAAAACCCTTGTGTGGTTTTTACATTTTAACGTATAATCATGTTGTGTATCTCTTCATGTACTGCTATATATAATCTAATAACAGCAGATGCATTCCGTGCACACATAGTTAGATTGTAAAGCGCTATGTTCCATAGCATCTAGATGTACAGTGCACAGATATTTGTTTATTGTCTTATTGTTTTATTTCATTTTAATAGGATGTAACAATGGACTGCTATATATAACCTAATAATAGCAGATGCATTCCGTGCACACACAGTTAGATTGTAAAGTGCTATGTTCCATAGCATCTAGATGTATAGTGCACAGATATTTGTTTATTGTTTTATTTCATTTTTAACAGGATGCGACATCAAGAATTTTACGCCACATCCTTTATAAATATAAGTGCATACTATTTGAAATTTTTGTAACGGCCTGAAGAAGACCTAGTTGAAAGCGCTAGCCGGGTGTTTCATTCAATAAATTATCTTTGTTTTACTTCGCTGAACGCTTGAGGTATTTTTTCGTGTGTTCATACAAGCCATTGTTCGGTGGAGGTGATCGATTAAAGCCTGAAATACTCTACATGTTTTTGGAAGTGATTTGAGACTTTAACTTGTTTTATGCAGCTGAACCCACACCTTGTATTGTGTTGTTTTTCAGCAGTGACTATATCCAATATTTCATGGACATAGAACATTGAGCTTCTGCCTTTCCGTGCTACAGTTTTGTTTTTGAACATGTTAAAAGAAATGCCCAAGAAGGAGAGGGAATTAAAAAGAGAAGAACCTGGTATTGGGAATATTGCAATGGTCTGACTTTGTGTGGTGGCTATCCTTACTAAAATTGCTCATTAAACAAAATATGAGGTATAAAACTTTTGCAGAAAGGAGGTTAGTAGGCAAGGATGTAATGTATAAGATGATCAGCATGTTATTTTAAAATTTACACTTGTGGGGTATGTTATGCAAGGAATTCCCATTTGAGGAAATAAATGCATCAGTGCCTATTATAAGATTTGCATACTGTGGTATGCCATGGGATGCATGTGTTGAAAAAATAGAGTAATTTTCTCTGCTATTTGGTTCTTACGGTTAGCAAGATGACAAGAAGTATTGTATAATGAGATGTTCTTTGAAGTTTTGTGTAGCTATGATATACATTTTGGTTATGAGTTTTGGGGATGAATTATTTAGTATTGTTCATTTTTTTTATTTTGTGATTTTTTTTTTTTGTCAGTTTTGTAAGCTGTAGTGTCTTTTACAAAATTCACAGATACTATTTATTTTTGTGTTTGCAGTACAGAATCCTTATCGTACACATTTCCTTTGTCCTTTGGTAAATATGTAACAGTGTTCTCGTTTGTCATTTTTGTATAAACTCCAAGATCAAAACGCTGCTCCAGTAGTCACAAACCTCAATTTTATTAAAAGTTTAAGTGCTTTTGCTCAGTAAAGTTTGAACTTAATCAGAAACCAATCACACACCCACTTCATTTCCTTCTTAAACAGAAAAAGCCACCAAAAACAGTGAAGGAATTTCAAGAGATGCACACATAAAAGAACCTATTTACAACAGTATACATGCAGAATAAAAAGCTAAACATCGTTATGACTACCAAAAAATAAAGAACATGGTAGAAAATGCATATATGCAAGTTGAAAAAACTTATACAGAGTAAGTAACAGATAATCAAAAGAAATACTCTGTGCTAGAAAGCATAATATGTATAAAAACAGTGTGTAAAACATCATACAGATGCTGCTTTGCTTCTTAAAATAGGTTTGATTGAAATTGCATCATTCAAACCAGATAGAACACTTAGATTGAGCAAAACCTGCCAATAATACTGTTGTTGCTCAACAAAAATTTTGCAGTCCCCCTCTACTAGGAATGGGGACCTTTTCTAGGACATTAAAGGCAAACTTGCTAAAGTCATTAAAACAAGTGCTTGTTCAATGCATTAGTTGAGCAGGCCTAACTAATAGAGTAAACATACTGGTGTATTCTAGTTTTTAAAGGGCCAAACATTTTCCTGACATAAAATGCTGGACAAGAGGCAGAAAAGGCTATGTCATAGCAGTCATACCTCCCCCTAATTGAAATTAACCTGGGGTATCCTGGGACAGAAAATTGTGATCCTTCAAGTAAGTACCTACATTGTCTGCAGGTACCACATCACTTCATACCCAAATTTTTTAATGTTAGTGCCTTCTGTACAACTGCTCCATTCAGGAATAGCCTTTAGATCATGACTATTCTTGTACACAAACCTTGGTTTGTCACCCAGTTGCTGCAGCATACCAAGCGCACCAAATGCAGTGGACCAATGAGTGTTAATGGAACATTTTAATGATGAAATCTCCCTATTATACTCCATCACAACTGCCTGTGATGGGTTCACCATGTTTACATTATTAATAAGTCCAACTCAATTAAAAAATTGTACAAGTACTCTAGTTGGAATATGAGTTTAGGAAGTTTGCCTTTACTGTCTGAGAAAAGGTCTCCATTCTTAGTAGGGGGGACTAGGAACTTTTGGTCAAGCAAACAGAGTATTATAGGCAGGTTTTGCTCAACACAAGTGTTCTATCTGGTTTGAATGATGTGAATTTATTTGATCAAATCTGTTTTAAGAAGCAAAGCAGCATCTCTATGATTGTTTGCATATTGTTTTTTATATACATATTGTTAAAGGAAAAATATACTTTAAAAATGATCAAAACACGGTAGGTTCAGGTTAAGGCACTTTAATCTTGCAGCAAGGAGACAAAAACGTGCTAATACAGAGTTTGTCTAACCAGAAACAGGAAATGCATTAAATTTTATAGGTTATCAAATTAATCTTGTCCTACCATGCTGACGTAACAAATTACCACCTTTTGGTCATCATCTGCTGACCATCTTTCCCATGATTTTCTGCTGATTTAAACAATTTTTATGTGAAACATCCTGAGGAAAACAACATGGCCTTGGTTACTTTCCATTAGATACTTGTTATGTTGCATTCAAGATACTATAGCTAAATCGAACACAATGCTAGCAGTTCATTACTCTAAAAAGTCTTTGTCTAACTTATCTCTAACTATTACAGCTGCAGAGGTTCCCATCCTCTGAACAAAGCTGCCTGTCTGAAATCATTACATTTATTCAATGGTATATTGTCTATTCATATGCTTCTGACCTAGGAGATTAACACCTGTTTTTCAAGTACATTTCCACAAGGCATAAGCAAGAATATTGCTGTGCTAGCAGTTACTAGGTCAGAGGGCAACTTACAAGTTTCAGTAAACATGCTGCAGTTTTAATAAGGATTATTTTCGGCCTCATATGGAACTCAATTTATAAAAATCACAGTGCATAAGAAATAGAATGAAAACCATATTAAAAACACTTGATTATTAATTTGTCAATAAGCAAACACATATTAATACATATTTTTCTAACATCTCCCTCCTATTAATACTTTTTATTCTATTTTCAAAAAGATAAACAGTTTACTTCTTTTCCTAACCTCTTCCATTTAGGATTTGCAGTTAAGAAAGTCATTTCAGTTTAACTTTTATGAAAGCGTCTCACATTCTAGCAGCTCTTCAAATTCAGTACTTTGATACATAGTTTCAGATACAGATATATCTATGAGTTCCTTAATTAATTTCTTCATGCAGGGGATTCCACAACAAATGCAAGCTCCTATTAGGAGTAAACCTACCCCAATAGCAATCAGTATGTTCATAAAGATGGAACCCCACTCCCCCAAAGGCATTCTGAAAAACTCTGTCAGAGGGTTTGGGCCTGGTTTCGTCATGGCCGACACTTGCTGAATCACCTCAAGATGATCGTTGATCTCATGCTGATGATCAGGGATAAACACACAGCATTCTTCTTTGATTAAAGCGCAAGTTCCACCTCTCGACGCTAGGGTGAAGTCAAGAGCCATTCGGTTTTGAAGAACTACAGTTCTCATGGCATTCATTCATCAGTTATCAGTTCAAGGGCAGAAAAAGTTGCATTACTCATTATTTCGAGAAGTTTAGACAGTTTTCGCAGTTCCCAGATTGATTTAACTCCGCCATACATGGGTGATATACCTGCCCAGGATATAACAGCATCGCTCAAGTCCATGTGCACAAGCTTGGTTCCCACATTGCGATGGGTTTTTCCACCCTGCTTCAATTCGTCCCACTGGATTTTCCGGTTTCTTAACCGTCTGTTTGGTTACGTCTCGAGTATTTCGAATACTCCCTTGAGGCAAGTCTGCAGTGTGTCGGATGACCGGAACCAGGTATCCCAAAAAACAACTGCCAGACCAATTTTCAGGTAACCATTTATATGCCTTTTTCCCACATACAAAATAACAGTCCTCTACCTTTGTCATTACTTTGTTACGAAAAGATTGCCCTGCATGAAACATTTTCTTATCGATCACTGATAACTGTTTCAAAAGTACAGGATTGTGCTGTACCTGATCAAGAGTTTTATGCATAGATTTTAAAAATGAGTCATAATCTGTACTACAAGATCCACTCAAATCATTTGGTTTTCTATAACATTTGTACTGTACAGTAACATTGCATTTACTCCACCCAACTTGGATGGAGTCATTTTTATAAAAACATACAATTCCTTTTTGTGTCACAGGCAAATACAGTGCTACCTTATCTTGTGCTTTAATAGCAACTGTGTCAAAAACCAGATTTTCCCAGGTCTCATTGACCCCTAGGGGGATAGCAGTCATTAACAAACCCCCATATGCTGTTGGTATGGCCGTACAGACCCAGCAGTTCGAAGCATTGAAAGTCTCTGCGTATACACGTGTAATTGCCTGATAAGTGTTAAAGTTCGGCTGCCAGTCTATGTTTGGTTCATTACGTCTAATCAGTTCAACCTTTGTGGCAGGGAAAAAGTATGGTCACAGCAAAAAGAACAGTGTGATCAATATTGCAACAAAAACAATCGTACAAGTTTTCTGAAATTGTTCAGTGTCTCTACTCACTCTGTATCTGGCCATTTTGTTCTTGTTGTGCAACAGTAACAAGGTTTTTGTCCAGTTAAAAGTTTTTAACCAGTTTACAGTGAGTCAAATGGATCCAGGAGGCTCGTTCCGCAATTTTGACTGCGGTGGGTGTTGACAGCAGTACCTGGTACGGACCTTCCAGTTCTTCCGCTTCGTTATCTTCACCCAGACCCAAGTGCCTGGGGCTACTGGTGCTTCCGATTTCGGTTGCTCTTTATCTGAAACAGAATTTAACTGCAAAAGTTTGTTATTCAAAAATCTCCTCATATATCCTGCAAGTGAACTGTCAGCCTCTTGCTCTGTAGACATGAGAAGTTTCCACTGAGGTGTATAATATGCCCTCCCAAACAAAGTTTCAAAAGGAGTTAATCCCTTTACATTTGGAACAGTTCTCATACTCAACAGTGCAGTGCACCCAATTTTTCTGTGTCTCGTCTATCAGTTTCCTAAGTCTATTCTTCAGTACCCCATTATGCCACTCTACTAGTCCTGCAGATTGGGGGTGATACGCATAGTGATTCTTCAACGATATTCCGAAGTAACGACTAAGTTGTTGGATTGTTTGGTTCACGAAATGTGTCCCGTTATCACTATAAATCTTTTCCGGTATCCCAAATCTGGGTATAATTTCTTTAACAAGGACTTTTGAAACCGTAGCTGCATCTGGGTTTTTGGTTGGAAACGCTTCTACCCATTTGGAAAACATGTCTATAATAACTAAACAGTATTTCTTATTCTCACATTTATTCAATTCTATGAAGTCCATACAGATGGTATGGAACGGATATGGTGGTATTGGAAAATTCCCTCGCTTAGGCTTCAATGCCCCTTGTGCATGATGCTTGTTACAAACATGGCATACTGCACAAAATTTTTTTATATAGTTTGTATAAATCCATAAGTTGTAAACACTCGATTCACTAACTGTACCATCCCCCCCTGTTGAGACATGGCTCTACCCATGTCTCAACAATGCTGCATATCTAAATAAATTAGATGGCAAAATTGGTTTCTTTTCCTTGGAGATGTACAGTCCCTTTTCGAGGATTGCTCCTCATTTTATCCACTTCTGTTTCTCAAGATTTGTAGTAAGTGTCTGCATTTTTTTTAACATTTCTAAATCTAAAGTCCCTGAGGGTTGTAGTTCCTCACTTAAAAGAAAAGTTTCTGTGGCTGAAGCTGCCTGCTTTGCAGCTGTATCAGCCCGTGCATTACCTTTTGAAATTCTATCCTGTTGTTTTGTATGAGCTACGCATTTGCAAATAGCTACCTTCATAGGTAACTGAATTGAGTCTAGCAAGTCTAAAATAAGTTGCGCATGATTAATGGTTTAATGGTTTACCAGTAGATGTGATCATTCCTCTATTTTTCCACTGCTGCGCAAAAACATGTACAGTAGAAAAAGCATACTGACTGTCAGTATAAATGTTCACTTTCTTACCTTTTGCTAAGGTACATGCCCTTGTTAGGGCAATCAATTCTGCTGCTTGTGCAGATAAGTTGTGTGGCAAACATTTTGCTTCTAAAGTTTCAGTATCAGAAACGACTGCATACCCCACTAGGTTCTGTCCTGTAGGACCCCTCCTGCATGAGCCATCCACATAGCATGTCACCTCGGCATCATCCAAGGGAACATCCATGAGGTCTTGTCTAGGTAGTGTCTTTTGCTCAATCTCCTGCAGGCAGCAGTGTGGTTTGCCATCTACAGGGGTTGGAAGCAAAGTCGACGGATTCAAAGTTGTACATCATTCAATTGTCATATGAGGTTGGCCCAACAGAATGGTCATACAGGAAAGATGTCTAGCTGGAGAAAGATATGCTACTTTTTCTTGCAGTAAAATAATTGCAACTGCATGAGGCACTCTCAATGTGAGAGGGTGGAACAATACTACTGAGGCTGAAGTCTGCACTGCCATTGCAGCTGCAACTACTGCTTGTACACAGTGGGGCAAAGACCGCGCCACTGGATCTAACTGTGATGAATAATAAGCTATGGGGCGTTGTTTGTCCCCATGTTGCTGAGTCAACACTGATGTCATATAACCTTGCTTACAATCTACAGTTTGAATAAACTGCTTGTTATAGTTTGGTAATCCTAAAACTAAGGATGATGCTATCAATTGTTTCAACTTACAGAAAGCTGCTTCTGCTTCAGGTGTCCATTGTAATAAATCTTGTGCAGCCATCGGCTTTTTAAACATTAAATTGGCCAGTGGAGCAGATTCCAAAGCAATAGTTTGGTATCCAACTCCGACAAAAGTTAGTAGTTCCCAGGAAAGACATCATTTCCTTCTTGGTAGTTGGCCTAGGTGCTTGTAAAATTGCTGTTTTTCTGTCTTCATCTAATATTCTACCTTCTTTGGATATTACATATCCTAAGTATTTAACCTGTTTTCTCCAAAGCTGTAACTTGTCTTTGTTTACTTTGTGACCTTGAGTAGCTAAAAATTGTAACAAAGCTATCATGTCTTCTTTGCATTCTTGCTGGGTGGGGGCTGCCAGCAGAATGTCGTCTTCATAAAGTTGAATCTGACTACCTTTCGGTGGGATAAATCCCGCCAGGTTGCTTGCCATTTCTTGTGCAAATATCATTGGACTTTCACAATATCCCTGCGGTAATCTGGTATATGTATACCGCTTTCCCTGAAATGTGAATGCAAACTAATATTGGCTGTCAGGGTATATCGGTATCGAGATAAATGCATTACTTATGTCTACCACTGAAAAATATTTCTGTTCTGGCTTTAAATCATTCAGTAAGGTATGCGGATCTGGCACAGTTGGTGCTCTAGGTATAACTGCATTGTTTACTGCTTGTAAGTCTTGGACCATACGCCATTCCCCATTTGCTTTCTTGACAGGAAATAAGGGTGTGTTACATGGTGAATCAGGGGATTCTATTAAGATTCCTTCCTTGAGTAAGGCTGCTATGATAGGTTTGATTCCCACCTCTGCATATTATACTTTTTAGCACAAATTATTTCTTATGATTATCTGTTACTTGTTCTTCTGTATGTTGTGTCTTTCGGCTTTTCCCGGTTAAGGGTCGCCACAGCAGAACTCCGGTCTGCTAATGATTGGCAGTAGATTTTTACGTGCCAAGTTGCCAGTCCTGACGCACAACCTTCAACGAAGGTACGCCCATTCACGCATGTCTGTACACAGAAGACGCTCTAGCTGAGAATCGAACAGGACAACGTCTTACTGTGAGGCGACAACGCCACCGCAGCACCACCACTGCAGTTGTTACTTGTTCCTCTGTATAATGTTTTAAATTAGTATATATACTTGATTAATTACTGTTGTAGGATTGTTTTTGCTTAATGTTGTTCATTTCATTTCATTTCTCTTCGTCCATTGCTTCATTTTCTGTTTGTGGGATTTATGTTTTCACTTTCTTCAGGTTATTTATTTATTTTTTTATCTTTTTGAATGTCTTTTTACTGCTTTTGATTAGGCAGTGTACTTCCCCTTGAGAGTTTACTGCTTTTAGTATTGTAAAATCTGTTTAAATTGTGTCAAAGTCCTGATTCCTGTTTTTGTCTGTTTTTATTGTTACTTTTTATGCAGACTTAGTGATGTACGTGAGTGGGGTGGGGTATGTATTCCATACACACATGCACACTTTTATTTATTTTGTTTAATCTGTTTACGTCTGTGTGTGTGTGTGTGTGTGTGTGTGTATATATATATATATATATATCTATATAGATATATATATATATATATATATATATATATATATATATATATATATTTACACACACACACACACACACACACACACATTAATTACTTACCAGAAAAGTCAGCTTGGGATACAGAGCTTGCCCCTTTTTAGTTAGGACCTGTGAAGAAGAGTTCCACACAAAATGACACAGTGCAAATACAGTCACACACAATTAGTACACTTTCAGTGCAAGACCTTTGTTGTCATTACAAAATATGACAATTTCATTTGCATGCTATTTGAGTACACAACACGAAAGAACACTGGAAACAAGTTTATGCAGATCAAAAATAGGTATAACATTTAGTACAATAGAGATTACCACAATTATGCACGAGTATATAATATTATTTGTAACATAGTCCTAGATATATTTATACAAAGGGTTAGTGAAAAGAACAAATGAGGAGTGGATTTGTGAGAGAGAAAAATCTGCGAGAGTGAAATAGAGTAGAAAGTAGAGGAAGTACACAATGAGGTGATCGTGGAAGGGGCCATATGGTAATATAATAAAAAGCTGAGGTTATGGCTTGAAAGATGCAGAAATAATTAAAGCTTATATATATATATATATATATATATATATATATATATATATATATATACACACACACACACATATATATATATATATATATATACACACACACACCCACACACACACACACACACATATATATATATATATATATATATATATATATATATATATATATATATATATATATATACACACAGACACACACATATATAACTTCTGAGTCTGTTTTATTTTGCAGAAAGACTTTGCTAGGAGTGCATAGCAATGCCATTATTTCAGTCTCTGGGGCTATGTATGTATGTAGTACCGAATTTGGTACTGAGCAGTAGAACCATGCTGTTGTACAGAGATTACAGACCATTGTGCATTTATCCTTCACAGTCACTAACAGATGTGCAGTCCACTGAGTCCTTCAGTGACTATACTAAAATCTGGGAGGTTTTCTACTACAGTTTTTGTATTATAGCTATATTGTATTGTTGCAGGCAACTATGGACAATGGTGCCAGTATTTCAGTTTCTTTGTCACTGTGCAAGTTGGTTATCAGTTTACAGTTGCCATTGCAGAAGGAGAGCAATATCCATTGTTATTACTGATGTTCTTGATTGTAGCATTCTTAGTGTTGAAAAGTATTCATTTTGTATCCATTTAATGACAGTGTTCATGTACTGTTATGATATTATAGAGCCTTCATTTATGGCAATGAGTAGAGATGCTAACCTGGCCAGTTTCCTTTTTGACTGTTAGCTTGCCCTTTAAAGCTGGATAATTTTTTACCCCACAGTGTTTTGCCCTGGCTGTCTGCTACTTAACAGCCCCTGTATACGTCTTCCATGCCATTCCATTCATTTCTTATATACCAGGATGAGAGAATACCAAGAGAGACGGTCATTAAGGCAGTCACTGGGATGGATCAGGTTTTACTCTTAGAGTCCTAACCCCCACTATGCAGCCCCATTACATACTCAGGGTTTGGCCTGCAAATGGGTATCTTCAACCTTTGTCCACTTTTTTTTTTTTATTTGAACAGCCAATGCAGGAGCCACCCGGTGGTGTGAACCTTGGCTCCAGATGATTGTCAGTGTTGAAGTGATCCCATGCACAAAAATAGGAAAAGGAGTTGTGGATGGATAGCTGGATAGATGTTCATAGCCTTTTATACTTCGGTGATATATAGACTGTGCTTGCAGTTTTTATAGTTTTTGGAGTTAACTGTTTAATGTAACCTTTTAATTTGTCACAGTAATCCATTTCTTAGTTTAGCCTTTCTGCTGACTATATTTTGTTGAATACTGCTTAGCCTACTTCATAGTATGATATTCAGTAAACAATAAAAAATACATATTTTGCTTGACTGTTTTGTAGTATTTTAGATCCAGGTCACACCAGAAAAGGTTACATTTTGGGTAACCAACTAACTGTGTTGGCCAACAATAAATAAACTGGCTTCATGGGTAGGTGTAGACTGCATAACATGACATATGTATATTGTGTGTTATGGATTTTTTATTAATTCCACCCTCTCGTAATACATCTCACTTAGTTAAGTGTATTAACTTTAAGAATCCTCCATTTTGTCTCTGCATGGCTCAAAACTGGGGATGATTTATTATACTGCTTTGCCCTGACTGCCTAGAACTCCTTGTCAGACACTTCTGGGGGTTCACTCTCATTGAATTGAAAAACAAATAGGATACTTTTTATAAAACGTAAAACAAGTTTCTACTTGTAGTACTGAAGTTTGGATCAACATACTTATTCCTCTTTTCCTTGATGTAATTTTAGAATTGTTAATCAAATTTTTTGTTTCTGTATGACTAACCATTTGTGAAAAGTATTTCTGTTTGCTCAGACCATACGTTTATATTCTGATTTGTGCTTTCAGTTGGTGGGCTCGTAGTTAACTCAGTGCATTTTTAAGCCATAGGTTCATAGATTAGTACTAGGCTAACTGCCCTTTTGGGCCATTTTAAGCCTAGCCAGTTACCCCATGTGAGAATCAAAACCCTCCACCTTGTGTCTCTAAGGAAATCTCCTTAACCATTGTGCCAACTTCCCACCCACCATAAAAATGCCAATGCATGCATATATCATGTATAGCTGTCTACAGTAATTATTCTGGTCTTTATTATTATTTGTTTTAATTTTCTGTCCAGATTTAGAACCCTAAAGGACTCTTCTAGTTTCTCAAAGTGGGGTATAATTTTTCACTCAACTGTACCATTCTCAGGCATACAGAAGGAACACATGCTTTGATTTTTTAGAATATTTGTAAGAATCTTGTAAGAAACAGTGTGTGTGTGAATCTTGGCAGTAATAGTTGAACTTTCACTGAAAAACGTGACTTGTACCAAACAGCTGACGTATTTGTTGAACTGATTATCGAGCAGTAGAATATTTGTGGGACTCAACTTTTTTGGCACTTGGACTAATATGAGAAGATGTCTTGGACCAGATGCTACTAGAAAGACCATTGAATAGAATGCTGCTTGTTTAACATTTGGGATGCGCTGCATTGTTGCTTCCTCTTGTGTGTTTTCCTTTTAGGTGCTCCAGAGCAAGATATTTCTATCCATTCTATTTGTGGTTAGACTTGTCATGTGACAAGTCATGTCACTTGTACAAGACAAAATGCAGTGACTTCATCTCAGAGAATGGGTGCATTTTATTATTGCTGTTTTAACCTCCAGATTACCAGGGTCGCTGCATGCCTGCATGACAGAATAACATTTCAGAATTTGGACCTAATGAGTAATGGAAGCAAAAAAGACAAATTTCATAAAGTGTGGCATTTTTTGCAGAGGTAATTTCTTTGGTACTTGCGTATTATCGCAACCAGATTTTCGCAGTTGCGGTAACACGTTTGTTTGCCTAAAAACAGATAGTGGGAGTTATGTTAAGGTGGAATTTGATGTTTTCAGTGGGTATGACTTAGTTTGTCCTTAAATTTGGTAAGGTAAATCAATGTGGAGATGTGAATCTTGGACTGCGTACTGTAAAGTTGGTTACACTGACGTTGTGCTGCAGAAAATGAAAGTCAGACACCTGGGAAAATGTTTGGTTGAACTTCTGCTGTCCTGCAACATGGATTACTAAGTTGTACAATACTTTCTTCAGTGAATAAGGCACGGAGACCTGCAAATCTTTTTTTTGGTAAATTGTTGGATTTATTGTTTAAAAACTGTTAAATAGAACTGAAGTTAAGGAGAATATGTATGTGCACACTTTATAAAAGTACGTGTACAACGGAGGCTGTTCTGTTTAGTGGAAGTCCGATAATAATTTTCTGGAGTTGTTGCCAATAATGGTTTATTTTTTGTATTCAGATGGTGTTATCCTTGTGGATACTACTTACTGTTGGACTGTTTAGTGAATGTTTTATGGCAGCATACTTGTGGATTGCTCAGTTGCTGGTTTACTGTTTGGAATGTGCCTAACACAAAACAGGACTTGAAAATGTGGTATGAGTGACTTGATTTTGGGAACGGCGTACCTTCAAAGAAATACTCATTTTTCAAATATTACACTGTTCTTCCTACCTAAACAAAGTGTTTTGTTTTAAAGATAACATTCCCTGTGTGATTCTGCATGCATTTCTGCTCTACATTACCGATGGGAAAGAAAGCGGTATTATTGCAAAAATCTGGTAGCGATAATACGGAAGTACCATTTCTTTATATATTTGCTGCTAAAACTGCCTTTGTATTTCTGATAAGTGTTCTATATTTAGAGTCTCTAAATTTCACTTATATGCAGATACATTAAAAAGTTGTACCGCATGGAATGTCAAGATTACACTTCACTATCAGGGAAAATATTTGTTGAGAATGTTTTTAACATAAGAAAAGTGCTTAAAATGTTTCTCACCCCAAGTGCTGTTAAGATAGTGTCTCACCCTAGGAATGAACAGGAAAGATGACGAGCCAGCAAAGAACATTAACAGTAGGTGAAAAAGTTTTAAAAAGCTGCTAGAATTTTACTGTAAAGCACTGGTAAACAAAAGGAGTGGCAGAACAGTTTTTAAAGCTCTTCATCCTTCAATGGGGCACTTTGTTTCTCCCTTCTGTCTGTTAGGACTTTGTGCTCCTACACTTTTTTGTTCTGTAAGTGATAGAACGTGGAACATATAAAGTTCCATGCGCTACAAAACAAAATTCTAACCAGTTCTGAAATAAGTATTCAACGTGGATGCCAAGATGCATCTCGCAAGTTTCACTCACAAGGTGGTTTTCTTGGCATCCATGGCTTGAACATATAATAACTTGGATGTGATCAGAGACACGGTCATAATCCTGCATATTATGTTGTAGTTATCACTAGAAATTGCACTTAGCATCACTGGTTAATTCCCAGAGTTCCAGCCCATGAATAGGGAATTGCATCTTTTTTAGTAACTATGAATCAGTGGTATTGGAAACTTCAGTTCATATATTGCTGAGTGCATATAGATTCATAGGTGTGTACTAGGCTAATGGCCCTGGAGCCTTTACAAGCCTAGCCCATAGGATTACCCTGGCATTGTGCCACCCGACCTTAGTTCCCAGTGCCTTTGTCGAGTAAAGCCACTGGAGTGATTCCTGGGGTGAATTTTCTATTTTCCATCCGCTCATCAAGATTTCTGTTGAAGAGGGCCAGTGAGGTGCTCTGCT
Organism: Protopterus annectens; assembly: GCF_019279795.1. Classification (NCBI taxonomy): domain Eukaryota; kingdom Metazoa; phylum Chordata; order Ceratodontiformes; family Protopteridae; genus Protopterus; species Protopterus annectens. Next base: position 95,870,966 of record NC_056736.1, read on the forward strand.
TAACATGTATGGGAAGTCTATACCATAGCAAGGACAGTCTCTGGTTTACGAACCTGTCCCTCCAGCATGTTCTGTTGATTGTGGTAATGAGGTTGAGGTCTATGGAGCTTGTAGTATAAATCTTTTTGTTCTAGACATAGTACTGCTCCACATTTTTTTCAATGTGCCACTGATTTTCCCTTCTTTACTACAGTCCCTTTTCTGTGACAGACCCATCTACACCATCTACACCATTGCATAAACCTTCAATATATGCTCCTTTATATATTCTTCTACTGTTGTGGCCAAACCTCCTATATTGAAAGTACCAACTGTTGCTCCTACTGAGTCATCCTCTTTATCTACACCTGCTCCATCTGCTCCTCTCCATGAGCAACTTCAAACTAGTGTTACATTACTTCATGTTAGACCTTTAAATAAATCTGATATAACTTTTGTTTATTGATAGTACTGCCTCTACTACAGGAGATTCTGATAGTCCTACAGACACTACCTGTCAATTAACCCACACTGGAGTCTCAGTCTGAGCCTCAATTTAAGTGCAGGAAGACTGATTTAAAGCCAAAGGAGAAATGAGACCAAGTGCAACCCCCCCCCCTATATTGAGCACACAGACCCTTAATGTGACTAGCATGCAGCCTCTTCACAGGAGATTGCCGACTTAATGCTTGTGCACTTTAAAAAGGAAGGATGCGAGTTGTTTACCCTGGGCTTCTCCAGAGCATCATTTTTTTAATTTACTGGTGGGGATACTATTCTATCTCCTTTAGGAGGAATAGCTGTTTCAGTGTTCCGTATTGCTGTCTTAAATAAAACTTGATAAATTTTAACTATTACTGTTGTGTACCCTAGATGCTCTATGGTAACTGATGATTCCAGAAGTGGTTTCATTTCCAGAATTGAGTATGCCATGACTACACCGTAAGCACACGAAGAACTGCTTTTCCAATGTCAATCTTTTTGTTCTGATTAATGCTTCTGTTATTTGGCTTGCAAATTTCAACATTCATAGCAGATACATATTTTCATGAGTTCTTTATTGTGTTTTTTGTAACTTTGATATATTTGTGAAATTTGGTTTAGGGATACCCTAGATAATGATTTGTCTAAAACGGATTTTTTGTATCCTCATTGTTTGTCAGTGGATCATATTTCACCACCTTTTCTGATAATGTAGCCAGTTAGAAGGCTTTTCAAGCAGTTTTAATCAGGAAAGGAACTTTTAACAGGTATCACAAAATCATACCATATATTCTTGTCTTCAATGAGTGCATTGGGGAATGATGATCATGTGTTATTTTAGGGTAATTGCTTTCCCAGTCTTTATAGTGGCTCGATTTTATGTCCAAATATATCTTTGAATATCTTAACCATTGGTTTACCTGATGATAGTAGGTTATTTTTGAGAAGAAGTTATTTAGGATTTAAATTCATATAAGATTCTTGTGGACACACTGGATTGTTGTCCTGGGGCATAACAAAGCCATTAATTACCCTTTGATGAGTTTTTCTGTCATAAGACAAGATGAACTCATCTCAGATCTTCTTAGTTCTGAGGGAATATTATGTATTTCCCAAAATACCTTTGCAAGAGTAGATCAGGATCATCTCTTTGAGTTTAATGCCACGTCTTCTCAACTACCTGTCTCTTTAGTGCATAAGGTATTCCCTTGTTGCTCTTCTACTGCCTCTGCACAATTAGAGAATCATTTGTCATTTTCAGAGTCAGAAAATGCAATCAGGACTTGTATAGAGAGATGCCACCAATGGGTTTGAAGAGAATATTTTAAAGTTTTCCCCTAAACTGAAAAAAAAATCTATTTTCTGTCTGTTTTGAATGAATGATTGACTCATGGCTTCTATGATATCCCATATTAGTTGCATAATTATTGCTAGCATTTCCATCAGACCCCTGCCCTGCCCATTTCAGTTTCTTTAGTTCCCTATACCTTAACCAAACCAAAGATGATGAATAAAAAAGCTGGTGTCAAAGTCTTTTGCTTACTAACAGCCAGCCTTTCAGCTACATTGTACCCCATAACTGATAGGACCATCATGCTTTCAGAGTTTAGAGTGATAGCGTTACTGTTAACTGTCACAACAGTGCCACTTAACAAGATGGCTGATACTGCTGTTTCCCTGCTATTTTTTGTCCTCTGGTTTTAGTTATGCTGTATAATTTATCATTTTTAAGCAATTTTTATATCCCTCAGAGGTTCTTATTCATTTTTTTCTGGGTAGATAACTAAACGATTATTGGGGGCCATTTGTCCCATCTGGTTATCAGAGAAAGGAAGTGTGAATTAATAAATAAATGTTTAAGAGTTAGCTCAATATAAATGCTGTTAAGCTAGATGAAGCCATATCTAAAGTGGGTGCAGTCAGGTCATGTACCAAATAATTGCTTGCCTGACTGGCCTTGAGCACCTGCTGTTAATTTATTTACAATGAGTAGCAGCCATCCTGAGATTTGAAGAGTTGTGCATTTTTGCAGGCCGCATTCCTCTCTTCTGATAAATCTGTCATAGCAGAATTAAGCCATAGGCTGTTCCTGTTTTTGAATCTGCAGCATTTCAGTGCATGTTGCTTAACTAACTTTTGAAGTTGTTCCAAACATAAGTACCATATGGGATAAAAGATTTTTATTATCTGGCCTTTTGCACTAAGCCTAATTGCTAACTTACAAAACTTACCTAAGCTTAAAGCATTTTGAAATTATTTTAGATGTTTCACGCATGAATTGCACTTTTACTGTCTTTCATGCATTTCAAAGAAATTGGTGAAAGCAAAGTGACAGAGATGTCAGTTTTTGTTTATCTTTAAAGAACTAAACCTAGCGATAATATGTTTGGGACAGGTTTTATTTTATCTGCTTAATACAAACGAATTTCATGAGTCACGCTGTTATGTTTCCTCTATAATTCCAAACTAACTGACTGAGTGATAGTAAAAGTCTTTTGAAGGCGCTGCATTGAGGACTATAGCTTGACAGGTAATTATGACAGTCCAAGTTCTGTAACTTATTGTTCATTAGGACAGTGTAAGAGAAAGGGGTACAGTGTACATTAATCATAAAACAGTATGGCTAACAGAAAAAAATCAGTTTGATAAACAGGAGGTGCGTTTATTAAAAGATTACCATGCTTTCTGGTTGTTTATTTCTGTACAGTGACACAGCATTTGCATGGAGAGCTGTGTACAAATTGAGGTGCAGTGTACCATCACAGATAAATAACATGCTGGTGGTTGAACTGTCATAACACAGCTTTCTTTCACCAGAATAGTATACATACTGTACAGATAAAATACAATTCTGATTCTGTGTCTGGCATTATGTACGATGGAGAAAGCCCTAGGATGTCACTAAATCTTTTGTTAGTAAGGTGTAGCCATACCTTAGCGTATTCACTTGTGAAAGAACGTGTGCACGAGTGTACCTATGTGCACATTTTTGTTCATGGTTGGAAGAGGTTTACATGTTGTTCAGTAAACTAATATGAAATGCAATCAGTAATGCCTGCCAATAGCATGTGATTTTAGAAAAATAACACCCTCCCCTTTACACCTTTGGAAGCGCATTATTTCCCTAATAATACACATCCTGGATGATAAGTGCATAGCAAATTGTAAATGGCCTAAAACTGAACACTTTGGTACTCCACTGGAACTGCATGCTTAGTCTGAAATGCTCCTTCCTTTTCTGATGTTCTCTGTTATATTAAATATTCTTTTTTTGTCTACTTAAGTATGTAACAGTTCATTTTTAATTTTTTTTAGTGTATTCAGTATGTTGACATTTGGGATATATCAGAAACTTTATTTTTGTCATTGTACCTCTTGGCCATCAAGTTTCCCCTTGATCAGACATTGCCCATTCATTACCCTGCTCCAGGGACTCCACTTGAAGTCCAGGTAAGAGCTGTCCAAGAAGGGTGTCATCATTCTAGCAGCCATGAGTTTGCTTTATGGTCTTGCCAACATCCTGTCAGACAGCATTTATGAATGACTTGAACCTGTTCTTTGTCAGGGTGATGATCAAATCTCATCACATTGTGGCTCATAATGCCTCCCGTGTGTGTGTGTGTGTGTATGTGTGTGTATAAAACTTCTGCGTACTCCTGCTGAAGGTTGTCATTCATTGGTGGCTTGTTGAGACTACTGCCCCAAGCCCACCTTTCTGCATCACTCCTGCTTCTCCAGTGGACAGTGTGTTGTTTGACTGGCATCACCCTCCCTCCCCCGGATGGGCTTGCCCGTCCTCCATACCAGCACCAACAAGCACCAGAGCAACTAGTCAAATGTGGGTCACTGGGCTGTAGTCAAAGCATTATCCTTCTATACCACTGGTGCTACCTTATTAGACACTTTAGATAGACCCATACGTGCTGTGTAAGTAGCCAGGCCTTTCTTTGTGGCAGCAGCTGTTTGCCTAAAGAGTGAATCCAGGTGTGCAGAGCAGAGATTACAAGCTGATATTGGTCTGGATCCAGGAGCAAGACGTCTCCCATTTCTTTCTGTAACAGATCCTTTCCATTACTTTACAAAAGTGTGCATATTAAACTAATAGACTGATAATTGTCTAGATGTGAAGGAAACTCTCACGTGTGGATATGAGACATAATTTCTTATCATATTTCCTGTACACACCTGTTTTCAGCAAACTAGTAAAATCTAATGAGTGTGTGTGTGTGTGTGTGTGTGTGTGTGTGTGTGTATATCCCAAGATCATTAATACATCCCACAAAAAATTATATTTGATTTTATGCATACTGTTTAAATAAACTCAAAGAAAAGTGATGCATCATCCCCAAAATCTGATTCTCTTTGAATGATTTAGCAACAGTTTTAAAGTCTACTACCCCAGGTGATTCAGATGGGTTATGAGGTGTTACTAAAAACCATGGCCTTAAGCTTAATGCTAAAAAATGTGTATCCATCCCCTTTGGTAAAAATTCAGTTCCCACTAATTACCACATTGATGGGAGTCCACTGAAGGCATTATAAGAGATCTGGGGACGCAGGTTGACAGCAACCTCGCGTTCGACCACCACATTGCCACTGTGGTCAGAAAGTCCTTCTATGTGGCACATCTCATTACCAATGGTTTTGCAGCCAGGAAGAGAGAGGTCATCATCTCTCTCTACCCCTCCCTCATTAGACCAATCATTGAGTGTAATGCCCCATTTGACATGTACCTCACTAGACACCTGCAACAGCTGGAGAGGCCACAAAAGTACCTCACGAAGAGGATCTTAGGCATTAAACACATGTCCTACATGGACAGACTCAAAATACTCCAGCTGTTCTCTCTCTCTTATATCGCCTACTTAGAGGCAACCTTTGCTTGACTTACAAAGCCATGTCTGACCCAGCTCTGTTAGAAATGCTACATCTAAAGAAATCCCAATCCCTCTGCACCACACGCTCCGGAGACCTCAACCTCATTATCACAACAGAACATGCTGGAGGGACAGGTCTCTCACCCAGAGACTGTTCATGCCCTGGAATAGACTTCCCATACATGTCAAGCAGAGCACCTCGCTGTCCCTCTTCAAATCTTGATGAGTGAATGGGTAATAGAAAGTTCACCCCGGAGATCACTGCAGTGGCGCTAATTGATAGAGGCACTGGGAACTAACTTTGGACGGCACGATGCCAGGGCACTTCAGTGGGCTCGGCTTGTTATGGCTCTAGGGCCATTAGCCTAGTACACGGCTATGAACCTATAAAGAATAAAATTATCTTATTCAGTAGATAAACTTGCACAACACTTATACCTACCACAGGGAACCATTTTAGGCTACCTGATGGTCTAACTTTTAGTTAAGACTGGCTTTCTAAAATTATAATGAAGTTTGTAGTTTTCATGCAAAATCTTATAAAAATAAATATAAATCCTTATGTTAACCAACAAATAGTAAACTGCCTCAAAGACAGAACTCAGCAAATTAATATTTATGGATGTGGACTCATTGAAAAGGTTCATTAACAGTGATGACCCCATGGCTTGTTACTGAGGCCACACCAGTTTAGTATTTACTTCTGTGAAACCTAAGACTGATATCAAAAGCATTTTGCTGACTAAATTTGCAAGACAGTATAAACATGGAGCCATCAATAATTCCACTGGGACCCCCCCCCCCAATTCTGCAAGAAGGACTAGCACAAACACACACACAAAATGGTACCATAATAATTGTCCTAAGCTAAATGTCAAAAAGTGCAGTATCATCATCTTTGGTAAACACCACCACTGGTCCTTCCACATCACTGGGTACCCTCTTCAAAACATACTCGGTTATCAGACACCTGAGCCCATTTGTTGACAGTGACCTCTCCTTTGACCAAAATATAACCACAGTTGATAGAAAATCCACCTGCTTAGCCCTGCTGATTGCTAAAAGCTTTTCCTTGAGGTAAAATGATGCAATATATCTTCGCTCCTCTCTTATTAACCCCATTATTGAATATAATGATCCCCTTTCATCTCCCTGTCCAGAGGGATCCAACTTTAAATGCTCTGACACTTATTCATAAAGAAAATCAAGTGCTTGAGTTCCATTACATATGCAGAATGCCTTTGAGTTCTCTTATACAGACTCTTTAGGAGTGACCTCTGTTAGGCCTATAAACACTTAAATGAGCAATACTATGAACAACCATACTGAAGACCTTAACCTTCACAGTAAGATAACCCAAACCTGATGGTGTTATAAGATACCTCACTCAATGAATTCTTCTCCTCTGGACCAGACCCCCCATACTAAATACAATACTCTACAAATGCAGCCTGTATGAGTGGATGGATAACTGCAAATGCATCCCCTCTGTTGACTTATAAACGCTCATGGAAGGGGGTAGCAAATAGGGGTAATTGTACATATCTAGACTACAGATGCTGTACATGAACAGTTGCATAGTATTGAGCTATGAACTTCTATCAAACCAGAAGGGTTGTACTGGCTGTGGATACGTCAAGTAACAGAAGAAATTCATCATACTGATCACTATTACAGTAGTAATAGCACTTTGAACTTCTGTCACAGAAGGCCCAATGCCAGCCTGACTTCCAAAGGATTTTACCATTCCCTTTCCAGGGTGGGCAGGCACCATCCCATTGGAATGACAACACATCTGTAGTATAAGAGGGATATCCACTGACATCATCTTTAGTTCTTTGTTGATGGGGTACTTACGAAGATCTCTGCAGGTTACTTAAGCATAATCATTTCGGGTTACTTAAGCATAATCATTTCGGCCTGAATTCTGAAGTACAGGCAAGTATCTCATTGAGAGAAAGTCTTATTGCAGTTTGTTGCATATTTAAAATGTTAGAAAGTGGATACCATACAAAGACAAAGTTGCAATCAATGTGTATTTTGTTTGGGGATATCATATGACATTAACTCAAATCCCCATTGTTCGAGATCAACCAGAAAACCATCAGGCATTGTGCCAAATTTTTCCAGGACTTTCTGAACCAGAAAAAGCCACGCACCTTCCATAGGACTACCATCCAGGTTGAGAATGACATCAACTTCCTGCAAGACTGTCAGACCCCATTTAAGAGAGTTAATAACCAGGAGGCAGGCATTATATGTTGCATCAGGAACATTTCTTTGAGTATGTGGGGAAGGGGGAAATACCCACCGCAGCCCTCTTCCTGACTCCTCCTGTGCCATACATTTTAAATCAAGCTTCATTCATCTGCCTAGGTCCAGGTCAGGGCTGCATCCCTCTGTGCCATGCAGTCAGGCCTGACTTAGAATTGTTGAAGTTATGAAAAAAGGCTGACATCCATGGCTTGTATTTACAGATTTGGTTCACAACTTTTTCTGAGGCTGGAAAAGCTGAAACTCTGCAGTACCCAAGTCTGTAAATGTGAAAAAATAGGACAGCTTTAAGAAGGAAGGTATACCATATCGAATCAAAGAGGTGGAAGAGTGTATGGAGGAGAAATTCAAAGGCTAGATTACATTGTTAACTCATTCCCTCCAGTACAGCTCTTTTGAGTGAGGCAATCAGTAGGAGTTTACTGCAGAAACGCCTGGAGGTGCAGTCAGCTGTATATTTGAGGTGTCATCTCCTTCAGGTATTGTTCATTATTCCTTTCATCCCTATATTATGTAGAACCATTATTATAGGACTCGGGCCTGACAGTTTCGTCGTCATACACTAGTATTTTCCATAGACAGACTATGGGCAGACAGGTACTTTGCAGCAATAAACTTGTGTAAAGACCTTTATTTGTTCCATATTCACCTTGCTCTTATATTTCCAAATGGAATACTGTCTCCCAAATCAGCTCACAGAAGCATCTTGTTTCTGGTCTTATACTAATAAATAAATAGGCCCTACTAGAGTTTAGTGGTCTTACATTTCAAGCTAATTTTCTGATAAAATGATAAACATTTTGGGAAACATATTTTCATGGGGTGTTAAATGCTTGCCATCTTCAAGTATAACCACAGTTGATATTACAAATGTTTTTTTTTCAAATGGAAGAGAGAAGCATTAACTTCTTACAGCCTAATGAATAGTAAATCTTGTGGCGAAAATCAGCAGAAATTCAGGTCCATATACTTGATACCTATCTTTTAGAACAGCTGTCTGTTGAAATCCAGCCATTTCATACCAGTTCCCCTATTGCTTTATTGATATTAACCCTTTATAAAATCTTTAAAAAGAAAAAAAAATAACTTCGGCTCCACTTAATCCCTATTAGCTAATGATCAGTCAATGAACAACTCTTGTGTATCATTTCAGATAGTCTTGTGACCTACTGTGGACCCCCCCCCCATGTAATTTCTTGTTATTTGATTTCTACCCTTTATTGCCACCTAGTCCATGTCTGCTTTTAGCAGTTAACTTACAGTTGCTTCTGCAATGGCCTTGGTGTTTTGCAGAGTGCCTTTGTTTAATGTGACTACCCTTCCACTTATTCTTGTCATCACATATATTGTCTTTGCTGCTTTAAACTGATTGGATTTAGTTTAACTTCCATGCCAGCTCCCCCATCCCCATACTGATTCCAACTTGAATCATTACAATGAATACATTAAACTCAACAATGATTGCAGCTGTTATGTCATGCCATATATACTTTGATATTAGTTTCTACCTTTTAGTTCTACAATTTAGTTATCAGTTCTTAGTTCTTACATTTAGTATTATGTCTCTCTTGTATAAACCTTGACCACAATATCCAGGAACATTTAAAATTTACCTTTTGTGACCATAATGTTCTGACTTTGTAATTCAGTCTGTCCACACTGTAGGATACTCCCCACAATAGCTTCTATTCAGCATAATGTCTGTTTTCCTGTCATTTGTTTTGATGATGGGTACCTTTGGGTTTATTTCAAATCTCTCCTGCTAATGATAAGGTAGTTCTGCCCCCTCTCTTTTACAGTACAGCCCTCCTACAGATCAAGACAATGCTCCATAGGGTTTGTGGGATTTCTTACAAGTGGAGGTTACCTACACAGCTGTTGTTCCATTTTATATTTCATGGCAGGAATCTTTCTTAATTTACAACTGAATCCAGTGCTTTCTTATAGTTTCATGACAGTGCAACCAAGGACTTAGATGATCTGCTACCACTGTCTGACCCATGGTAGTATACCTGCTATGATTGTACATGTACAGCCCTGCTGAAGTTCATGGTATTCTGTTGTAGCCTTAATGATTCCACATGAGTAGAATATGCATCCATTCTTTGTGATCATTGTAATAGACTGTGGCTTTGATTTCCATATAGTATATTGTGTGTCCAGAGTCTGTGCTCCTGCTCTTTGATCCTTATTAATGCATACTCCATGAATGAGATGAAGGTAGTGGATGTCCATGTTATATGACCCACAGTAATACATATTCCCTATGCCCTGTTTAGCTATATGAATGGAGTAGACATCTGTCATATGACCCACAGTACTACATGTTCCCATAGCCCCATTTAGCTGTATGACTGGAGTAGAAATCTATTTTATGTGATCCACAGTAGTACATATTCCCTATGCCCCGTTTAGTTACATGGGTGGAGTAGACATCCATCCATGTTATATGACCCACAGTATTACATGTTCCCGTAGCCTCATTTAGTTATATGACTGGAGTAGACATCCAAGTTCAGTGACCCATAGTACTACATGTTTCTGTAGCCCTTTTAGCTATATGACTGGAGTAGACATCCACATTATGTGACCTGCAGTACTACATTTTCCCATAACCCCATTAGCTGTATTAATGGAGAAGACATCCATGTCATATAACCCACAGTACTACATGTTCCCATAGCCCTGTTTAGCTATATGGATGGAGTGGACATCCATGTTCTGTGACCCACTGTACTACATGTTTCTGTAGCCCTTTCAGCTATATGACTTGAGTAGACATCCATGTTATTTGATCGACAGTATTATATGTTCCCATAGCCTCATTTAGCTATATGACTGGAATAGACATCCACATTATTTGATCCACAGTACTACATTTTCCCATAACCCCATTAGCTATATCAATGAAGATGACATCCATGTTATATGACCTACAGTAATACATATTCCCTATGCCCCATTTAGCTATATCGATACACATCCATGTTTTATGACCTACAGTACTACATGTTCCCATAACCCTGTTTATGATCTCACATGACTGGAATGTACATTCATGCGTATAACCATTAGTAGTAGCGTAGCTGTGATCTGTATGCAGAATTCCAAGTGATTGATGTCCACATCTTTGCTGTAGGAGTATCAGTAAAACATAATGTATGTCTGTGATTTATGTACTGTACAGGATCTGAATTATTTACTATGTGGCTGTGATTTATTTGCAGAATTCCATGTGCCTTTTCTTAACATTCATGCTCTATCACCCACAGGACGGCCCCCAGTGCTACTCCAAAGGTTCAGTTCATCCCCTTATCAGGTCATGACAGTGTGTGTGCCTTTGATGTAAAGACTTTAAACTAAAACAGTTTAATAAGCCTTGTGTTTTGTCTCTATAGTTCTGGCAGGAATGTCAGGTTATGATGCAGGAGCCATGTGTTACTTATTTTTGTCGTTTTGTTTTAAAAAGACCACTGAGATATTAACTCTTTTACTCAAAGAATGTGGCATTCAGATGCTTAGGCTTCACATACTGCCTGTGCTCACTGAACGCAGAATAGTAGAATTAAACTTAGGATGATTCATTCATAGTGTGGTTTCTTTGCAGTCCTGCATCTTAATATCTTACCTGCAAAGTATGTCTGGTTACATATTAAAATGAACTTTCATTGCAGGTCTGATTTTATAAAGAGGCTAGTTCCTTTAGGTGTATAACTGCAGCATGCATTACTGACCAGCTTCATCCTATACTGGGTTTGATTACATTAGTTTTATTACTTGCAGGCTGTGTGGTTCTTAATAAGACAAACAGGTAGTGCTGCAGAATCACCTCTAAAAAGAGACATTTATGTGTATTGAAGTATCTAGATAAAAATATATATAAATGCGGAAGAGACATTTATGCCTAAATAAAAAATAAATGCATCAATCCTAACACACTGCATGCTACTCCATAGTGAGTGTATTACTACATGAAAACGCTAACAGAGAGCATCAAAACCATCTATCCTTTTGAAGTAAAGCTTCTGTCATATTAGTTTTCTAGAGCCTGCTTCCCTGTTTTTTCTGCACCTTATTGTTCTTTTTTTTGCTATCCCCATATGACGTTGAAAGGACTTGAATATAGGATTACTAGTCTATTGTCACAGTCATTAGTCTAACAAGCAGGCATGTATTTGCTGTGCATTCAAGGAAGAACAGAACTGACCTTGTTATATATGTATACATATGTTAATAAGATTCATTTTTGTGTACAGTCTGTAATTGTGTGGATATTAATGCTTTCCACATGTTGCATGTCACTTCATTATTATGGGTCAATAGAAGAGATAACATCAATGATGTATTATCTGTTTTTTTAACTTTTTAATTGGACCTTCTGTACTGTTAGACATACAGTATCAAGTATGTTTCATATCCTACTTGAATATCAAACATTTCAGAAATGCCTAAATTATGTTACATTGCTAAGACTAATAACTGTAAATTCCAAAACATTATTTTCAGTTTCTGTGGATCAAGTGGTAAGAAAATGGAAGATATGAAGTAGTTTACTTCATTTGGTCTTCAACCTGTGGGTTACGGATCCAACTCTGATCCGAGCCAGCAGTTCACAAGCATCTGCTCCAAGCTCCTCCCCATAACACACCACCACCACCTTCCTTCCCTCAGATCTCATTTGCCACGGTTTGCGTTTGCATCATGATCTCCAGGTATTGTGAGTAACTTTGAGCCTTTTTTGGCAAGTGTTTTTGCTGTTAGTGTGTGTAGTGTTAGTTAGTGCTGTAGGTTCTCCTTTCCTCCCCCTCACTGGTGCATTGTGTTAAAAAAAAAAAAAAAAAGTCAGTGTTAGTTCTTTCTTTCCCCTCAGCTATCTGTTTGTGTGTGTGGATTGGTTGGGGATGGTCTTAGGCTATTATGCTTTCTTAGAATGGCTGATCAACTGAAACAGGTGTTTTGGAAATGCACAAAGTGTGGCCATAAGTTGTCTCCTGCTGATGGCCACACTCTGTGTTTTGTCTGCTTAGGTGTAGACCATCTGTTGATGGACTGTAGCATTTGCACGGGTTTTAACCCATGAGCTCTGAAAGACCGCAGGGCTAAACTCATTATGAAGGACCTTCTCCCTGCTTCTGAGGCAGTCACTTCTTCTTCGGCAGTCATGGCTGTGACCGCATCTTGAGTCTCCATAGCTCCATCTCTCTCTGTCTCTCCCTCCAAGGCTGGGACTCAACCTCCCGCTTCTAGGCCTGGGGAAGGGGACCCCATAAAGCTAAAGAAAAGAGAGAGAGCACAAAGATGACAGACATGGAAAGAGGTTCCCGGATTGTTCTGCCCCAGCAGGGCCCCCTCTTAAGATGCAGGTTGTTTCTAGACCTATCTCACCTTGGCTCTAATCACCTCATTTCTCTGTGGAGCCAGAGGAGCCTAGGTCATCTTCCAGAGCTTTGGTACACCAACCAGCTAGGTCGGAGTCTGTAGCATCATTACGGTCCACCCATAGCCTTTCAGAATCTACCATGGATAAAATGAGGAGGAGGTTTATTAGGATGCAGATCCAGATGGGAGTCTTACCAGCTCCCTCTCCCTCTGGAGGGGTAGCTCACTCCCCTTCTTTTCACCTATTTCTCCTTCTCCAATCCAACCATCTGCTTTAGAGTATTTGGATCCGAGGAGCTTCGGAGTCAGGGGATCAGTGCCAATGGTACTTGCTACCTCAACGCCGGCAGTTACCTTGAGCATGTCAGATCCAAGTGGCTCTCTGAGCCGTAGCCTGGGCGGTGGATACGAGGGGGTGGAGTTTTTTCCCATCGACTCTGACCTTGTCAGGTCAAGGCCATCTCTTTGGTGCTCTGTCTCCTTCAGGACCAGCTCCGATTCCCTTGTCAGACTCGGGGAGAGCAGCTGCCATGCTAGGATCCCAGGAGGTTCGCTCTCCCTCAGTGTTCAGTGTAGTGGAAAGGGTTCTCTCCATTGGATAGAGACCCCTGACTATTTCTTCGGCTTCTGCCCCAACTTCCCCTGGTCTGGGTGCGACTCCCATAATTTTACCGCAGGGACAGCCCATACTCAAAGAGCCCAGATGCTTCCCCTTGAAGAACATCAGGCAGCTTGCGAGCCCTCTCTCGAGAACCCCACTGGAGAGGTCCCTCACAAGCGTACGTGCAAGAGGAGACACTTGGACTCGTCCCTGGAGTCCCTCATGGAGGACACAGACTTAGAGGAAGGGGAAGGTTCTCCTGATTACCTCCTGGGGATGTCTCATTTGGAGACATCATGAGCTTTCATGCCAGTGCGGAGGCTGGTCCGCCCCAAAGCCTTTCTCAGACAATTCAGTGTTCCTGGAGGCCTTCGGTATGGGCCCATCTACTTCCTGGGTGTCCCCCCCTGCAGATTCTTTGTTGGAATCACTTTGTGGGCTTGGAAAGAACCAGACACCATGGAGCCTATTCCAAGGTGCCCTGATAAAATTTTAAGCCCGCCTTCAGACAGACCTCCCTGGAATAAAAGGTCCCCTGTAGACGCTATGGTAGAAGCAGTGGCCCCCAAGAAGGAACTAGCTCAGGAGAGTTCCACGGTCCATCCCCCTGACCGAGAGTCCAGGATGATGGACTGCCTAGGGAAGTGTGTGTTTGCATCAGCAACCTTTTCTGTAAGGGCGCTGAACTACTTGGCCCACGTTATTAGACTGCAGCGTGATCTTGTTAAAGAACTTGCTGAGGCGCCACTTGGGTCCACATCACAGGAGGACAAAAATATATTCTCCATGAGGATGGCCACCCTGAAAGCGGTCTCAAATATGTCCATGTGCCTCCTCACACATGCCATCGAGGGAGTGGCTAGGGCAGCTGGGTCCTGCATTGTCATGAGGCATCACCCCTGGCTTAGATTGTGTTAGTTCTCTGACCCCTTTAAGGCGTCTTTTGCGAATGCCCCTTATGACGGCTCTTCCCTTCTTGGTAAGACTGTCCGTGACATGTTGGTCCACAGTGAGAAGGACGGGAAGAGACTGTCTGCCCTCAGGATCTGCTTCTCGAACCCTCAAAGATCCTTTTCTCATAATCAGCGAGGGCAAAAGAAGGTGTGGTTCCGGAAGTCTCAGTATTCCCAAGACGCTCTGGACTCATCTTCCCCTAGAGGCAGAGGAGGTCAAGACAGATGCTGGCCCAAGGGCAGAGAGGGTCCGAAGAATTTTGGGTATTAAGAACCGGTCTCAGTCAGGCCTGTGCAGCAACCCTGAGGGGTTACCTGACTGCTCTGCTGTGGAGGCAGTCGGGGGTCGCCTGTCATTGCACCTGATGGCATGGGAGTCCAAGTCATCAGACCATTGGGTGTTACAGATCATATCCAGAGGTTATACAATCCTTTTTGTGGCTCTCCCTATGCCACCCAAACACCTCCCGGATGTACCACCCACATAAAAGGAGGCAGCAGCACTAGAGGTAATCAAGCTGCTAAAGAAGCGATCCATCAAACCCATCCCCCAAGATCTGTCCAAATCAGGCATCTATTCCAGGTTCTTTTTGGTGCAAAAAAAGACAGGGGACTTGAGGCCCATTCTAAATATGTCAACCCTGAACTTGTCTGTTGCCAAAGAGAAGATGTTCTTCATGCTTCACTGTTGCAGTCATCATATTTGAGTTATCCCTCGGCCGGCTCGAATTCCAGAGGCTTAGTATTTCTACATCAGTTGCTGTCGCTTCAGGACTGACATCAGGTCATGAGTAGTATAAAGTAAGGCAGCCGACACCATTACATCAGTCTTCCTTGCCACAGAGCTAGAAGCAGAAGTAGTTCGCTCAAGTGCCGGTCAGCCACTACCTGAGTTTCTTCTTCCGAATTGAAGCTGAAGTCTTCTAAAGTGAAGTACCCCATTGGGGATCCTTTTTTCTTGCACTAACCGATGTCAGAAAAAGTTAACAATTGTCTCGCCTGTAGAAAGCAAATACCACACTGGAACTTTCATTCTTACTGCGTCACTTGCTTAGGCCCAGATCACAATGTCCCCCACTGTCACTTCTGTGCTTTGTTCAACACCAAAACTATACGTCATTGGGCCCTTATTGTAGCTAGATATTTTCACTTGCAGTCTTCGAATTCCAATATGGCTTTGATAAGATATCTGACAGCGGATCTTCCAAAAAAACGTAAAGACAGAGAAAGACCGCACAGGTCCAAACCTTCTGACGACGCTTCCGTTAAGCTAGTCATCAGTTCTTTGGGCCTCAGTGAGGTGTTTTCGCAGCCCCTAATGCCAGCTTCTGTGGATTTGCATACTGGTATGCCACAAAACTCTTCTTTGACTAAGGATCCTGCAGTTGTCTCTCCCTTGGATGAGTCCGGAGCCACTGAGCAGGCACCGGCTTCTGAGGAAGTCCTTTGCACTACAGATTCTCGACACAAACCAACGACTTCTTTCGTATCTACCGTTCTTTTGAAAACTACAGAGTTTCTTACACCCAAGGTACAAACCACACCCAAGAAACCGGTGACCCAAACTCAGGCACCTGCTTCCTTGCCTCAGTCTCAACTGCTTAAAATGGCAGAAGACCTTATGCTGATCAGGGGAAGCCAATCTACCCCTTCCACAAGAAAAAGAGATCTGTCTCCTGTAGTTTTGTCTGAACAGGAGTCTGATGACTGATGCATCTAAATATGAAGACATGCAACGCCTGACTGCTTATGAAGATTCTGATGCAGAGGATTCCATTCCTTCAGCCTCTCCCCCAGAGGAGTTTTCCTTTGGAGAAACCCTTCATACCTTAAGGGAGAATTTCCAATGGGAAAGTCAGGACTACCCTCAGTCTAAAAAGGGACTCGGGAATTCTTAAATCTTCCACAGCACAGACCCCTGGCCATTCCCCCATTCCTGGATGATGTGGAGGATGTTTTCCTGGAATCCACTCTGACTCCTGACACCCTCCCTCCTGCATCCAGAAAACCAGACGGGTATTACAGAGTCCCTGACTTACACAAAATTTCTTTTCAAAAATCCTGCTACTGACCCTGAGGTAATTTCTCAAGGGCCTAAAGGAATTAAAGCTACCTCTGCTAAGAATCCCATCCCCTCCAGACAGGGATTTCCATGCACTAGACAGATGGGGTAAAAAAGTATACACCTCTGCTACTCTTGCTGTCAGAGCACTAAATTGCCAGTTCCATATGCTAAAATTTCAGCAACATGCCCTGGAACTCCTCAAACAAAAGATGTCTTCCTTTCCTGCTTGTGCAGAATCTAAAGAGTTACAAGAATTAATGCATTCTGCAAGTCAAGTAACCAAACACACCTTGAACTGTGGTTTTGATGCCCTAGAAGCTTCTTGCAGGGCAGCAGTCACCGGTTCTGTCCTTAGAAGATGTGCATGGCTTAAGGAACAGCCCTTGCCAGAACATGTTAAATCTAAATTGTTTGATGCCCCCTTGCACAAAGACAACTTATTTGGCACTAAGGCAGAAGAGATCTTAAAAAAGATGGAAGAAAAAGCAAAATCTATGCAGACAGTTAAGGATTTCTTACAGGTCCAGCCACCCAGGTTCAGCAGGCATTGCCCCTCCAAACACTGGTCCTTTCCTGCTCCCACCAAGGTAATACATTATAAACCCCATGAAAGCAAACCACTCTAGACAGCAGTCACAGGGAATGCAGAGATCTAAACAGTGGACTTCCTCCACTTCAAAAACAGGAAGTTCCAAGCCACCCCCTTATGGTTAGAACTCACAATGACTCTTCTCGCTCACCACCTTCCTCTGCCCACCTACACTTACCCCTGGGAAGAAAACTCTCCTTTCACGCAAGCATCTGGGCCTCCATTACCAACGACCGCTGGGTTCTCAGCATAGTGTCCCAGAGATACAAATTTTCTTTTCACACCCTTCCAACTCCAAAAGGGTTCCCAGATCTACCGCTAAACCAGTGGGCAGAGGCGCAAAAGCAAGTTCTTTCCTTGCTCTCTCTGATGGCAGTAGAGCACATTCCTGCAGAACAGAAAGGCCAAAGTTTCTACTCCAGACTTTTTCTGGTACCCAGAAAAAGTGGGCACCTGGCAAAAACCCATCCTCAATCTATCCATTCTAAACACCTTCCTAATGATACCAAAATTCAAAATGCTCACCCTCCAACAGCTGCTACCCATGCTGTCCAAGAATGCTTGGCTAGCCACCCTAGACCTAAAAGAGGCCTACCTTCACATTCCTCTCAGGGAATTATGCAGGAAATATATCCGTTTCAGCGCAGGATCTCTGCACTTTCAACTCTCCACACTTCACTTTGGCTTATCTACTGCTCCCAGAGTTTTCACAAAATGTCTGGCTCCAGCCATTGCCTTTTGCAGACAAAGGAATATCCAGATTTACCCATACTTAGATGACTGCCTAATTCAGGCAGACAGCCAGGAAAAGCTGCTCAAGCACCTGGCTTTTGTCAAGTCCCTACTAACCTCCCTATGGTATACAATCAGTGAAAAGAAATCCAAACAAGTACCCACCCAAAGGATTACATTCATGGGAGCAAGCCTGGACACAGCATCCCAGATGACATTCCTTACACCAGAAAATCAAACTTTCCTGACAGCCTACTTCTGTCAACTAGTCACCAGACCCCAGTTATCTGCAAGGAAAATCCTGCAAACTCTGGGGTTCATGGAATCTTGCATTCTACTCATTCCATATGCCAGACTGCATACGAGGAAACTTCAGTGGTACCTAAAAAGCCTTTGGTGTCAACACTCCCAAGACTTAGAGACTCTTATACCCATGATACCTTGCCTCAGAAAATATTTTTTTTGGTGGGCAACAGCATGCTCCCACAACAAAGGGACTACCTTTCTTCACCACCCCCCCGCCACCCAGACCCTCACCACAGATGCATCAGACTATGCCTGGGGGGGGGGAACACCTGGACAGCAGGTGCATACAGGGTCAATGGAGCCCACAGCAAATCCATCTGCACATCAAACAAAAAGAGATGATAGGGACCTTGGAAGCTTTCAAGCCCCTTCTCTCCTGATCAAAATGGACAACACCACTGTAATGTGGTATATTAACAAGCAGAGAGGGACTCACTCCTACCCTCTATGCATTCTGGGCATGACCCTTTGGCACACAGCCTCTTCCATGCAACTCCACCTGTTAGCACAATTACTACCAGGTTCTCTAAACTCTCTGGCAGACCACTTAAGCAGAAATAGTCTGGACCCACATGAGTGGCAGCGCGACAAAAGAACCTTCACCCTGATAACTCAGAAATGGGGCACCCGAAGGTCAGCCTTTTTGCCTCCCACACCAACCATCAGCTCAGCAGGTTCTGCACCAGGGAGCATCACTGCATGACTTGGAAAGTGGATGCCCTGTCCTTTCCCTGGGTCAATCTTTCGGTCTATGTCTTTCCTCCACTTCCTCTCATCCCCAGGGTACTGCTCAAAATAAAGTAGGAAAAGCCAAAGACAATTCTTATTTCTCCAAACTGGCCTTGCCAGCACTGGGTACCCACTGTTGTGCAGCCTGTCCTCACTACCATCATGGCATCTCACTCAGATTCCAACTCTCTTACCCAGAGGGAAGGAGAATTCATGCATCCCTAATTGCAGACCCTCAATTTGGCAGCTTGGCTTATTCCCTAACCCCTGATCAATCTGCCAACCTCAGTCAACAGGTTTTAGATGTCATACATGAGGTCAGAAGCCTTAGCACTAGAAAATCTTATGCTGGCAAATGGAAAAGGTTCAGCATCTAGATTCAGGCTAAGGGAGCCAGTACAGCACAGTCCTCCCTCACATCCTGGATTATTTAGCTGACCTGCTACACAGTGGTCCCTATTTTTCCTCTATTAGAATTCATGCCTCTGTTATCTCTGCTCATTTCTCCGCTGAGAGCCCCTTTTTCTCACACCCTCTGATCAAACAGCTCTTAAGAGGGGCTAGCAACTTGAGGCCACCCAAAAGAGCACCAACCCCAGCTTGGAACCATAACTTTATGTTGGAAAAGGTCACCCTGCCCACCTTCGAACCAGCCTTTTCAGCAGAGCTAAAATTTCTCTCCTGGAAGACAGCTTTCCTTCTGGCCATCACTTCAGCCAGAAGGGTCTCCAAGCTGCAAGCACTCATGGCTGTGGAACCCTTCATCTTCTGTGCTGACAGGGTATCCCTCAGGACTAACCCATCCTTCATGCCCAAGGTGGTGTCCAGTGTGGCTCTCAACCAAATCCATTAATTTGCCCACCTTTTTTCCTAACCCACAGAACAAGGGCGAAAGGATCCTGCACACTCTAGATGTTTACAGACAGCTCAAATTCCATCTAAACATGACTAAATCCTTCAGAAAGCCTGATCATTTGCTGGTTAGCTTTGCTGCAGGGGAAGAGGGCAAAGCCATCTCCAAACAAACCATTTCCAAATGGATAGCACACTGCATCCATTTCTGTTACAAGCAACACGGAAAGCCTCCCCTCAAGGGGGTCAGAACTCACTCCACCAGGGCAGCCTCCACCTCTACAGCTTTCCGCAGAGGAGTCCCCACCAGGGACATCCTGGAGACTGCCACCTGGACATCTGTTCGCACCTTTACCAAACATTACCACCTGCCTATCTTTTCCAAATCCAAGGCAGGGTTTGCCTCTGCAGTCTTGCAGGGCATTCTAGGCAGCCTCTAGTTTTCTTGACTGCCTCCACTCATTTCCTCAGCTTTGGGAATCAACCCAAATGTGATGACTGCAACAGTGAAACATGAAGAACATAGTACAGTTTTGTACACTTACCATAAATATAGATGTTCAAGTATATTCACTGTTGCAGTCCTGGTTAACCTCGCTCCATCCCCTGTTCTTCTTCTCTTTCCTTATAAGGGACACATTGGTATTTACTTTCTACTAGTGAGGTTCTTCCACCAGAACCTGGCTCCCACCTGGGGGCTACTGACAGGTTAGGGCAAGAAAAACTGATGTAATGGCATCAGCTGCCTTACTTTATACTACTGACAACCTGATGTCAGTCCTAAAGCGACAGCAACCGATGCAGAAATACTAAGCCTCTGGTATTTGGGTCGGCAGAGGGCTACCCTGGCAAGGATAACCCAAATGTGATGACTGCAACAGTGAATACACTCAAACATCTATAGTGTACACACCTGTACTTTCTGGATGGTCACGTTACAGTCCATCCTGCCTTACCTGTAAGAGAGGGACTGGATGTGTTCGATGGACCTCCAGGATGCTTACTGTCACATAAAGATGCACAGAAGCTCCAGGAGGTTCCTTCTCTTCTGGCTAGGGGCCAATCATTATCAGTTTTGAGCTCTAGCCTTTGATCTCACCACAGCCCCCAGGGTGTTCACCAAGGTTATGGCAGTGGTAGTGGCTCACCTGAGGCTTCAGGGGGGATTCATGTCTTTCTGTACCTGGACGATTGGCTCCTTACTGCTTCCACCAGGTGTCTACTTTGTCAGGTCAGGGACTATTTCCTGCATCTAGCAGATCATCTAGGGATTACAGTCAACATTGCTAAATCTCTTCTACACCCTGTCCAGGTCATAGAGTTGATCAGATTACAGATAGACACCTTGCAGACAAAAGTCTTCCTAACTTCAGAGAGAATTCGAAATCTATGAATGCACGTCGCTGTCATTTTTCCCTCATATCTACCTCCAGCTTAGGCAGTAATGCGAGCCCTTGGCTCTATGGTGGCCACGATTACACTTCTTCCGTGTGCTTATTTGCATATGCGGGTACTACAGTGGACTCTTGCGGTACAATGGTCTATGCTGGATCTTCCACTGACACATCTGATACACATAAGCAAAGCCTGCCAGGGCATCCCTCCTTTGGTGGATGCATTCCTTGGACATGCTCAAGGGATGTTCATTTGTTGCAGCCCCAGCCTAAGCCACAGTGACCACGGACACCTCCCAGCTAGGATGGGGGGGGCATTGCTCAGGAAGGACAGTCCAAGGCATGTGGTCCTTGATCGAGACTAGTTTGCATTTCAATGTTCTAGAGATGAGAGCGTCTCTTTTAGCGTTGCAAGCCATTCAAACCTTTTTTACTCTTGGAACAATTGCAATTCAGTCAGAGAACATGTCAGTGGTCTGATACATCAACAAACAGGGAGGGACCAGATCCTACCCCCTTTGTCGCAAGGCCATGAGATATTGGGAATGGACGATATCCACCAGTCACTTTCTGGTAGCAACGCACATTCCAAGATGGTCCAACATTCTGGCAGACAAACTAAGCCATTTTGTCATGATGCATTATGAGTGGTCTCTGAATCCTTCAGTAGCAGAGCAGATCTTTCTAAAGTGGGGTCAGCCTTGCTGCGATCTCTTCGCATCTCCTTCCAACTCGAAGTACAGCGAGTTCTTTGCTCCCCCCGCTGGGGGAATCCCCCAGGGATGCTGTCGTCCTTGCTTGGCCTCCCGGTCATCTTTATGCTTATCCCCCATTACCTCTTGTCCCAAAGTTTTTACAGAAAGGGTGTCGACTGGGGAGCAAAGCCATCCTCATTGCCCCATCTTGGCCTCGCCAGGTTTGGTTTCCCTTCCTCTGGTCTCCTCTTTTAGTTCCTCTTTGGATTTTGGATTACCACCTGAACCTCATACCTCACCCTTCAGGGGTCCCTCATCTGAACCTGGACAGTCTGAAGCTCACAGCTTGGCTGCTCCAGCTCCCCTAATTGCCAGGACTCCCAGTTTGTCTCCTTCTGTCAAGTCTATTCTGGTGGCAGCTCTTAAATCCTCCACCAGAAAAATCTACCATAGCATATGGAAGCATTTTTCCATCTGGGCCTCTCAGAGAACCTTGGATCCCTTCTTGGCACCACTACCAGCTATTCTTGAATTTTTGGCAAACATTTTTCAACAAGGGGCTAGCTCTTCTACAATGAAGGTACAACTTGCTGCTATTTCCAATTTCCACATTGGTGAAAATATGACTTCTTTGGCTTCTTCCAGATTGTGCAAAGCCTTTATCAAAGGTACCTTTCTCTTGCGTCCTCCAGTCAAAGATCCCACTCCTCCATAGGACCTTATATTGGTGTTGCAAGCTCTAGTTGCTCTTCCTTTTGAACCAGCTGCAACAGTAGACCTTAAATTTCTGTTCTGGAAGACGGCCTTTTTAGTGGCTGTCATCTCGGCTAGGAGGGTCTCAGAACTCCAGGTATTGTCTGTCAAGGTTCCGTGCATGGTTTTCCACAAGGACAGGGTTTCCCTTCGTACCAATCCCTCTTTTCTTCTCAAAGTGGCCTCTGAGACAAACATCAATCAGACTATCAATCTACCTGCTTTCTTCCCAAATTTCAAAAATAAAGGTGAATACAAGTTGCATTTGTTAGATGTTCATAGAAAACTATGTTTTTACTTGCACAGAACAAAGTCTTTCCGAAAGTCTGAGCAGTTGTTTGTGTCTTTCTCTAAACCGTTTCTGGGTAAACCCATTTCAAGGTGACCATTGCCAAGTGGATTTCTCTCTGTATGTTTCAAGTGTACAAAGACAAGGGCTTGTCTCCTCCAGGTCAGGTTAGAGCCCATTACACTAGGTCCATGGCTACTTCAGTGGCCTTCTGGTCCAGGGTGTCCTTGGATGATATCTGTTCTGCAGCTACTTGGTCCTCACCTCATACTTTTATTTTCCACTATAAGTTGGATTTGGTATCTAGAGGTCGGGCATCCTTTGGCTCCGCGGTGCTTCAGAACATCTTTCCGTGAGGGCCACCCAAGGGTATAAGTAGCTGAGGACTCCGTCCCACAGTTTAAAGACCAAATGAAGTAAACTACTTCAGATAAAGAAGCTATGTACTCACCATAACGTTCCATCTGAGTAGTTATACTTCATTTGTCTTCAACCATCCCCACCCCTCCTTCCCCCGAACCTGCTGGCTTAGTATGTACAGAGTATGCTTTTGCGGCTCTAGTTGGGAAAATTTGGTGAGATAAGGTTTTGTTGGATCTGGGTTCTTTGTTTTATGGGGTAGCAAACTCAATCTGAGGGAAGGAAGGTGGTGGTGGTGTGTTATGGGTAGGGGGAGGAGCTTGGAGCTCAGAGCAGATGCTTGTGAAATTGCCAGCTCGGATCCGAGTGGGATCCGTAACCCACAGGTTGAAGACAAATGAAGTATAGCTACTCAGATGGAATGTTATGGTGAGTACATAACTTCTTTTTTTAACACTTATGACAGAAAATATGAACTTATCTTACATTGCATATTTACTAAATTCAAAAATAACTGAGACAGTCTTACTGAAAATTGTTGGAAGTAACTGGTGTGCATTCCTGTCCTGGTCTGTGCTGTATAATGTTTCCCTGTCTGTTTTTTGCAGTCTTGTGTATCATTTTGATGCTCACTCGTGCCATGGAAACTTCATGTAATCAGACTAAAGCTTTTTACAAACATGGCAATGAAACTCTGCATTGATGTGGCTTAGTACTTTTTTTTATTTCTGCTGAGTAGGATGTTAATTAATTGAAATTTATTAGCAGTTTGCCATGTCATCTCACCTGCTGCTAACCTTGGCACTTCAGTCCCTTTTCCATTTTGGCCCAAGCAACCTGTGAATGAACTATGGATATAGTCATGGCATAACTTCTTGGTGGCACTGACCCAGGTGCTGAGAATTTGCATAACATACTGTTTTTCCAATTCCTCTGAAGTTATATAGTCAATTTTTTAATGCCTGATGTTTCCCATGGGGCTGCAAACATGTCAAGGTGATGTCTATTCCTACACCAAGTAACTCAACCTATTGGGATAACTTCTGTCTTATCTTCATCCTTGCTGTTATATACACAGTACCGGAAGCTGTTGTTCTTTAGCAGTGTATAGTTAATTTCCTCACAGTTACAAAGCATGCTTCCTGCAGGGTTTTCTCACATAAATTTCCTGCCTTACTGATCTCCATTCCTTTAGATCTTTCCAAAGCTTTTGATTTCATTAGTCATTTTTACTTTTCAATTTTATATTAAAAGTGGTCTGTTTTCTTAGATGTCATTTATTGTTTCAGTCAGTTTTTCTCCAAAAGTAGCTTTACGTCTGCCAGCTCACATGCGGATCCTTTTCAGTTTGTGGGGGAGGTCTTCAAGCCTGCATTCTAACTGTTCATTAGCTGTTTTAATGGTCTAACCTCAGAGAACCTAAAACCGTTTGAAATTGCATGTGTGTGTAACTTCACCACGTCTTGTATTGGCATACCTCCTTTTGTCATTAGTATACAACTGAAGGAGATTTTAAAAACATTGTCAGCTGATTTTCCATGCCCTGGTTAACCGTATTAAAAAAAAAAATGAAACCATGATGTTTGGTTACCATAACAGAGAAGGCACAGTGCCATACCTCTACTCACCCCATTAGACTTGAAGACATTACTAATGCTGTGTGTGCATTCAAGTATCATAGCATCTGTATGGAGTCTTTTCATACCTAAAGTGCCCATACAAATTCATTACTGACTAAGATCATGTCATTCCCAAGATATGACATAGTAAAAAAAAACTCTTTTAGAACAACAAGGTTTCCTTGAAATTAAATATCTCTCTCCACTGATGGAATAGGTCACTTGTTTATTTTATTTTATTTATATTTGTTTTCCCCGTGATTAATTCCATTGAAAATCTCTTGTGTCTTTTAACAGTAAGTAGTATCTGCAGGCTTACCTACTCATTCTTTCTTGGCCCTCACCACTGTAAACTACATTAAGTGAATGGCTGCCAAGAGGTGAAACTGGTTGATTTACATACACATATTCTCATAGTCTTGAAACTGCAGGTGAAATAGATTATCACACTGCTTGTTGGGACTCTTTATGCACTTTATGCAAAGTAATTCTGTTCTAGTTTTTATTACTGTTGGTAAAATTACATTAAAATGCAGTCACTTCAGTCTGAGGAGAATATTTTGAGGAGCCATTTGTCACAACCTTGATCTGTAGCTGTACAGTGCAAAGCTCACTTGAGTACAGCAGGACTTTACTGTTACCTAAGGTAGTAAGAAGTTCACATTTACTGTATGCCCTAAAAGCCAGTTGACTATTGCGTTAATGGGTACTGTGGTGGGATTTAAACCCCATAAGACGGAAGCTTTTGATGGATTGAGAAAATCAGGTCATCTGCATCAGGTATTCATTCTTACTATCTTAGTCTATGTCTCCCTGTCTAACTTTTGACTTCCACTTCCCAACAATCTCTGTCTTTCGCCATCTGACTTCTCCTCTATTATATCTTTTTTGTTTTAACACCTGCTGTGTCAGTGACTCTTTTTCCTCCTCTTCAAGAACAAATACTGTTATTCTATTTTCTTTCTTGTCTGCTTTCATACTTCTGTCTGTGTCCCGCTACTTGCAGGCAAATGTCTAAGTTGTAAGTTATATAATGAAAGTTTGGTATTAATGCAGGAGGTGGGTTACCTGTGGAGTCAGTAATGTGGTCGATAATATGTTGGATGTCTTTCCACAACAGTTTTGGATGAGTAATATGATATTGTCACCTCTGCCATAAGTATAGGTATTTGGTACTGTTAGTGGCTATTCTAGGGTATTTCCTATTTTCCGGGAAAGTTTGATATTGTACCGAGTTACTGGGATTAGCCTTGCATGTTCTCCAGTTGGTTCTTTAAGCTTAATTTTGTTTCATGTTTTTTCAGTCAGCCATGGACTTTTTTGCTTTTATTATTATCTTCTAGAAAGAGGAAATCTTATTCATGCAGTAGTGTGGCATTACTGTGTATGCTGTCGCAATGTTTGCATCGGTTTGGGAGTATAAAGGAAGCCAGTCTATTCTGTTTAGTAGGTCAGAAGGGTGAGGCAATTCATGTTGTGGAAAAAAGTATGCCAATGACAGTTTGCAGTAATCTTTTATTAGCTTTGAAAGTCCATAGAGAGGAGAGTAGATAGTAGCCAGTAATGGAGTTTGGAAGTATGTCGATGCATCTGCATCTGTGTGCAGTGTTTCTTAATAGAAGGCAGAGACTGGAATGGTTCTTGGTTTGAAGATTGTGTCATATGGGAAGCTGTACTAATTTTGTGTGTGTGTATATATATATATATATATATATATATATATATATATATATATATATATAAAATGTGTATAGGTGCACTTCAGAATTTCAAAGTCCAAAACTTTGAATGTCATATGATCAACGATCATATATCTTTGAAATCCTGAACGGAGATCTGCATACAGCGCGGACCAGGAGATTTCCCTTGTCCTTGCTGTAGTGCGATCTCGGAGTTGGTATATTTAAGTTGTGGGGGGTGCAGGGGGGCTTGCCCCCCTGCATACACTTGTTTTTAATGTGTTTAGTGGTGTTTTCGGAGAGGGTTCACAATTTTGAGATTCCAAGATCTCGAGATTCTGAACTTGATGTTCTGAAATTCGAGGTTGTGGGATTTCAAAATTTAGAAATGATCCCATATATATATATATATATATATATATATATATATATATACATATATATATATATATATTTTTTTTTTTTTTTTTCTCTTTTGTGGGGCTGTAGCATTGAGATTGAAGTCATGCAGAATAATCCAGTTTTTAGGAGGGCCTTTTGGGAACATGAAATTAATAATTGTTGTATTAAGGTTGAAGTGGAAGATGGCAATATTCTATATTGCTCCAATGTAAATGTTTGTATCCTTCTAGTGTGATAATGGGCGACAATCCGATTAGAAATTTATCTTCAAGGGAGCTGACAGACTTGCGTTCTTTTATGGTAATGGAATGATTTTGTTTAAACAGTAGCATCACAACACTTGCAATCCTGCATTGTGGTCTGTTGTCTGTCAGAATATGATAGTTGTAACAAATATGATGAAAGCGGTAGAAGTCATCTTTGGCCTACATTTTGGTGATAGCAAAGATGTGTGGGTCCAGTAATGTCCATTTGTTGTTCATGCCACATGCATTAATGCAGATAATTTTTATGTCTCTGCCTTAATGGTAAATGTTTACAGTGTTGCTATGTAGGTTAGTGGGTATTATTGGGCCAGGGTTAAGATGAATGTCCCAAGAAGTTAGTATTTTGCAACTGAGATAGTAAAGGCTTGTAAGTATCCTGGAGTTGTGCATGTGTCTGTGCAGTCCAAGAAAAAAAGAAGCAATGAAAAGTCTCACATACCTTCAAGTGAATAGGGTAATGCAGGTTGTCCAAAAAAACACAAACGTAAATTTATTGTTACAACGGTCAGGTGCTTTCATCCCTTAAGTTAATGGGATTTCTTCAGAGCAATGTAATGCAAGCAAATACATTGTTTAAAAGTAATGGTGGTCACATGACTCCGATTGAAACACAAGGTCTGAAAGTGCCAACAAAAAAATCTTAACAGAAACAGTGTTTTCGAATTTACCTGTATGGCACTGACAGATCATCAATCTCTCTCTGCTGAGTTGTGTATCTTCCAACTTCTGTTATCACTTTCACAGCACTACAACTTCTGCTGCTGCCTTGGAGTTTACACACTGACAGTGCTTTGGAACTTTGCCTCAGATTTAAAGGCCCAGAGTCAGTTACAAGGAGGAAGGAAATCCCAGCATGCTAATGCAGAGAGCAGCAACTTGTAGCTCAAACCCCTGCTGTCAGTAATCAAAGGGGAAGGATGGAGGTGCATGTCACTTTGAGTTCCCACCTCCTTTCTACATAGTTCAGAAGTCGTCCTATTAATTTAAAGGGATGAACGCGCTTGACCATTGTAAAAATACATTTTGATTATTCTGTGTTTGTTTGTTTGGACTACCTGGATTCCCCTGTTCACTTGACACTATTGAGCCAGTTCATGCGTTCTAAATTCTTATAAGTGTGTCTTTAACTTTTCTGATGGGGAAGTAGTACTAAATGTTTTTGGAGAACATACTGGGTTTTTTTGTTATGTAGGTTAGTAATTTATATGGTCAGTACTAAGCACTTTGAGTCTGATAGGATAGACTTTATTGTTACTGTGATTCAAGGTAGCATTATGAGGGATTACTGGTAGGAGAAGACAGCAAGTCTCTCTCGTTTTGGAGGTGAAGAGAGTGTCTGATAGAGTGATGCTTATGAAGCTTGAAATTGATGATGTAATGATGAATGTTGTTAGTGCATATGCTCCACAAGTTGGGTGTGCGATGGATGAGAACAAAAAATTTTGGAGTGAGTTGGATGAAGTGGTGAGTGTACCCAAGGGTGATAGACTAGTGATTGGAGCAGACTTCAATGGGCATGTTGGTGAAGTGAACAGAGGGGATGAGGAAGTGATGGGTAGGTATGGTGTTTAAGGAGAGAAATGCAGAAGGTCAGATGATTGTGGATTTTGCGAAAAGGATGGACATGGCTGTGGTGAATACGTATTTTAACAAGAGGGAGGAGCATAGGGTGACGTACAAGAGTGGAGGAAGATGCACACAGGTGGATTATGTCCTATGTAGGAGGGCCAGTCTGAAGGAGATTGGAGACTGTAAAGTGGTGACAGGGGAAAGTGTAGTTAAGCAGCATAGAATGGTGGTCTGTAGGATGACGTTGGTGATCAAGAAGAGGAGGAAGAGTGTGAAAGCAGTGCCAAAGATTAAATGGTGGAAGTTAAAAAAGGGTGATTGCGAGGTGGAGTTCAGTGAAGAGTTAAGACAGGCACTGGGAGGCAGTGAAGAGTTACCAAATAGCTGGGTAACTACAGCAGAGCTAGTAAGGGAGACTGCTAGAAAGGTGCTTGGTGTGACATCTGGACAGAGGAAGGAGGACAAGGAGACCTGGTGGTGGAATGAGGAAGTACAGGAGAGTATACAGAGGAAGAGGCTGGCGAAGAAGTGGGATTGTCAAAGAGATGAAGAAAGTAGACATGAGTATAAGGAGATGAGGCGCACGGCAAAGAGAGAGGTGGCAAAGGCCAAGCATAAGGCATATGGAGAGTTGTATGAGAGATTGGACACTAAAGAGGGAGAAAAGGACCTGTACTGATGGGCTAGACAGAGGCACAGAGCTGGGAAAAATGTGCAGCAGGTAAGGGTGATAAAGGATAGTGAGGGAAATGTACTCACAAGTGAGGAGAGAGTGTTGAGTAGATGGAAAGAGTACTTTGAAGGGCTAATGAATGAAGAGAATGGGAGAGAGAGAAGGTTGGATGATGTGGGGATAATGAATCAGGAAGTGAAACAGATTAGCAAGGAGGAAGTAAGGACAGCTATGAAGATGATGAAGAATGGAAAGGCTGTTGGCCCAGATGACATTCCAGCGGAAGCATGGAGGTGCTTAGGAGAAATGGCAGTGGAATTTTTAACCAGATTGTTTAATGAAATTTTGGAAAGTCAGAGGATGCCTGAGGAGTGGAGAAAAAGTGTTTTGGTGCCTATCTTTAAGAATAAGGGTGATGTGCAGAGCTGCAGTAACTACAGAGGGATAAAATTGATCAGTCACAGCTTGAAGTTATGGGAAAGAGTAGTGGAAGCTTGATTAAGAAGGGAGGTGATGATTAGTGATCAGCAGTATGGTTTCATGCCAGGAAAGAGCACTACAGATGCAATGTTTGCTCTGAGAGTGTTGTAGAAATACAGAGGAGGTCAGAAGGAGTTGCATTGTGTCTTTGTGGACTTAGAGAAAGCATATGACAGGGTGCCTAGAGAGGAGTTGTGGTATTGTATGAGGAAGTCAGGATTGGCAGAGAAGTATGTAAGAGTGGTACAGGATATGTAAGAGGGTAGTGTGACATTGGTGAGGACTGCGATGGGAGTGACAGATACGTTTTAAGGAGGAGGTGGGATTACATCAAGGATCAGCTCTAAGCCCTTTCTTATTTGCAGTGGTGATGGACAGGTTGACAGATGAGATCAGACAGGCGGCCCCGTGGACTATGATGTTTGCAGATGACATTGTGATATGTAGTGAGAGTAGGGACCAGGTTGAGGAGACCCTGCAGAGGTGGAGATATGGTTTAGAGGGGAGAGGAATGAAGGTCAGCAGAACTAAAGCAGAGTATATGTGTGTAAATGAGAGGGAGGGTAGAGAAATGGTGAGGATGCAGGGAGTAAAGTTGGTAAAGATGGATGAGTTTAAGTACTTGGGATCAACAGTTCAGAGTAATGGTGAGTGTGGAAGAGAGTTGAAGAAGAGAGTATAGGCAGGGTGGAATGGGTGGAGAAGTGTCAGGAGTTATTTGTGACAGACGGGTACCAGTAAGAGTGAAAGGGAAGGTCTACAAGAGGGTAGTGAGACCAGCTATGTTATATGGGTTGGAGACGGTGGCATTGACAAAAAGGCAGGAGTCAGAGCTGAATGTGACAGAGTTGCACTGGGTGTGACTAGGATGGACAGGATTAGGAGTCAGTATATTAGAGGGTCAGATCAGGTTGGACAGTTTGGAGGCAAAGCAAGAGAGGAGAGATTGCGTTGGTTTGGACATGTGCTGAGGAGGGATGCTGGGTATATTGGGAAAAGGATTCTAAGGATGGAGCTGCCAGGTAAGGGGAAAAGAGGAAGGCCTAAGATAAGGTTTATGGATGTGGTGAGAGAGGACATGCAGGCGGTTGGTGTGAAAGAGCATGTTGCAGAGGACAGGAAGAAATGGAAACAGATGATTCACTGTGGCGACCCCTAATGGGAACAGCCGAAAGAAGATGATGACTGGTAGGAGAGCCAGCAAGATAATGGCAGTTTAACAGGAGTCCTAATTTCGATGAAGGAGAAAGTGGTAGTAAAGCTATTATAGTGTAGAGTATGGTGATAGGACACAGCAGAAAGAGGATTGCTTGATATTATGGGTGATGTATGGACATTTTAAGTGAAGATGATATGGTGGGGAAGAGTCAAAGAGGATGTGAAGGGTTGTGTATGTGTTAAGGGATGGGACAATTGAAGGAAGGTGTGAAGGGTTGTGTGTATGCAAGAGTGGTTCAAAGTGGATTGCTTACTCCTGTGTATTTTGAGAGGATATAGAGAGTTGTGACAAAGCAATAGAGTTGAAAGTGGTGATGGTTTCACTAAGACTGCCAACAGTGGTGAGAATTAGTTTAGGAAATAGATGGAAGTAGGAGAGCAAGAAGTGATTACCTGCTGGATTGAGTGTAAAAGTATGAGGAAATAATGAAAACAAAGGAGGTAATGGTGAATCCTTGTGAGTTAGGCTTAAGGACAGAATGTTAAAGAGGTTACAAGTAATGTAAAGTAGCCTATCTGCCACCTAAGCTGCTGTATATGATATAAAAGAAAAGAGAGAACAGAATTAAAAGATATATGGGCTAACTGCCCCTAATCTGTTATGTGAGATGCAGAAGGTAGTTAGGAATGATGATAGCAAGGTAGGGAATAGAGAATTCCCATGAGTCCAACTGTAAAACAGAATTTTTCCCTTTGGGAAAAAACATGTACCTGTGAATTACCACATAGGTGGCAGTACACTGAACACCGAAAGTGTGATAAGAGACTTGGGGACACAGGTGGACAGTGGTCTCACCTTTGATAACCACATCACCACAACAGTCAGGAAATCCTTCTTTGTGGCACACATCATCACTAAGGGCTTTTCATCCAGAAAAAAGGAGGTCATTGTCCCACTGTACTCATCCTTCATTAGACCCATTATAGAATACAGCGCCCCATTTGGTATGTACCTCTCAAGACACCTGCAACAACTGGAAAGGCCACAGAAATACCTCACTAAAAGAATCACAGACCTAAAGCAGATGCCCTATGCTGGCCGCCTTAAAAAAAAACCCCAGCTATACTCTCGCATATCATCTACTCAGAGGCGATCTCTGCTTTACATACAAGGCCATGTCAAACCCAGAGCTGTTGGACATGCTACACTTAAAGAAATCCCAATCCCTCAGAGCCACACGCTCCTGGGATCTAAACCTTGTCATCACAATAAACGAACATGCTGGAGGGATAGGTTCCTGACCCAGAGACTCCCCAGACTCTGGAATACATGTCAAGCAGAGCGCCTCTTTGGCCCTCTTCAAAAGGAGCCTTGACGATTGGATGGGAGTAAGGAAATTCATCCCGGGGATCATGTCAGTCACCCTGCTAGACAGGGATCTAGGGAAGTAAATAGTGTGGGAAGAAATAGCCAGGGAATTGTTATGGCAAGGCTTGTATAGGCCCTAGGGCCAATAGCCTAGAACCAACCTATGAATGTTAAGAGATGGAGGTGGAAGTTTGGCAGCCTGAGTGCCACCTAGCATTTTACATAATAGGTAAAAGAGTAGAATATCATTTGTGTGGTTGAAATTAAGATGGTCGATTTTCACTGTATTCTGCATTTCATCAAACTTATTTGGTTGATGGATGCAGAATAAAGTAAAAATGGATTATGTATACATATATGTGAAGGTGTTTGAATATGTGGGTATGTATGAATGTGTGTATCTGTGTGTGTGTGCGTGTGCATTTATGTTTGTGTTTTTAAATGCATGGGTGCTCGTGAATGTATGCTCTTGTGGGGGGTGGAGGTTGATTTCTGTGCAAGGTGAGTTGCTGTCTGTTGAAGTGAGATCCGTAACAGTGGGGTATGTAATTTTCCCTAATTCCCCTGTGCTGTGTGATTGCAGGGTTACTATATTTAATTAGTGGGGGTGCAGAGGGACTATCCCAACCCTTGCAAAACATGCTGTTTTTTTGTTTTTGATGTTGTGTGTGTCTTTCGATATAGTTACTTTGGTATATTGAAACATCAAATTAATGTTTGATGGTGAGGGAAAGGTTAGTATGCTTTTTATTTGTTGTATTTTGTATCACTTTATTGCCTTTTTCTATTTTAAATACTGTGATTTGTTTTCTTTACCTTGTGTTTTACTTGTATTCTGCTTTTAACTGCATATTAAAACTTGAAAAGATCCCACAGCTCTGTCTCTTGTGCTTCAGGCAGAAATTAGAACAGGTCAGTTAAAGACTCATACATAAGATTGAAGAGGTCAGTTAAGGTTAATCATATGTGAACTGAGGGGGATGGAGATAGGAACAACACCTTCTATTTAAGGGGTAAAATAAAACATTTCAGAGCTTTAATAGAAAGGCTCGCCCAGACTCTGCTACACTTTGCTGTGAAGGAAAGGTTAGTTTGCTTTTTATTTGTTGTATTTTGCATTACTTTATTGCCTTTTTCTATTTTGAGTACTGTGATTAGTTTTCTTTATCTTGTGTTTTACTTGTATTCTGCTTTTAACTGCAGATTAAAATTTGAAGAGAGACCACAGCTCTGTCTCTTGTGAGTCAGGCAGAAATAATATTTGCCCACCATCTCACTCAGTTACTGTTGTGTTCTTAAACACCCCTATATTTCTAGTTGCCTGCCCCTTATGTTAATTTGACCATATATCTCATGTCATCTCTGCTTTTACTGGCTTGTGTAAGTAAGCACAAAATTATCATTTTGTGAAATCATTCCCCTTCAATTATTTAAATTTATTGGCCATCCTACTGTATTCCATAGTACCAGAATACAAAAGTGACCACCCCTTTCAATCTATCTTGCTGTTTTAAAAATAGTGACTCTCCACTAAAACTAAACTTTTTAGACAGGTAAATCTTAAGCTACCTACTTTCATATCTAATTCCTCTAGTGCACACTGTAGTGTTTACAATAAACCATTTTTTTTCATCTTAGCTTTAAGCATCTATTGCAAGACCACCAGTTATTGGAGAGCCCACATTTTGCCTCTTAGTAGTCATCTTGGGATTAGTGCTTCTGTTTTCTCCTGGTGAGAGAAGGTGTGCAGTTACATTATTTCCTGGAGACTGCTGATCATCAAAAAGCTTAATAACTGCTTTATAGGTGACAGCCTGGAATCTGTGCTTATATTCTGATCCTGGTGAGAGTAAGAGCAGAGTGCACTGATTCCCGACTCTTTCTGGTTGGAGTCCCTGTGACTAGCACTTGCTCTAAAACCTGCTGGAAAGCACTAGGAAGCCTTAAACTGATACAAGCATTCAACTCTCCTTGTTAATAAGGAGAAATTAATCATAGGCACTAAACAGACTATAATTGCAAAGTACCTTGCCAAGGTAAGGGAAAACAGCTCTTGTACTTTACAAAAAAGAAAAAAAAAACATCTAAACAGGCATGTCCAAGGGTCAGCTTCCAGTGATTTCTCCTGTCCACCTGATGAATATGGGCATACTAGGGCAATGCAGCAATTGCCTCAGGTACGCAGATGTCAAAGGAAAAAACTTCAAAGACCAATACACGTAAGGTTCAGTTAAGGCACATTTAATAACTTGCTGCAAGGAGACAAAAACATGCAAATACAGGATTTTGCCTAACTACTAACAGGAAGTATGCTATTCTTATACTATTCTACAAGACATGGCCTTCTATGGCTGACTTAATTAAGCACAACTTTCAGTATTGTTCTACAGCAGATGTTACTCAGATATTCTGCTGACATGACTAGATTTATGAAAAACATTTTGAGAAAAACAACCTGGCCTTGGTGGGCCCTAGCCCGTTACAAACTTCTATTGTGTAGTTCTAATACATGTGTTACATTTCAAGGTACTTTTCTAACTTGGACACAAGCAAATACTGATTGCAGTTCATATTTTCAAGCAGTCTTTGTTCTGATTATCTATAGCTTCTGCAGCTGTGTATTTTCTCACAGCACAAGCAGAACTCCTTGTCCAAGTCTCATAACAAGTGATACATCTATTCATTATTTTCCTGACACAAGCAGAACTTATCTGCTTTCCTGTAGATTTCCAAAGCATAAGCAATAGCTGCACATATTTCATGACAATATAAGGTTAGAAAGCTTCTGCAATTCGTACAGATTTTATGCAGTGTGAAATAGAATAAATGTGTAACCCTTTTCAAGCCTTAAATGCACTAAGCATATTACTAATACATACACTAATGCATATTTTTCTGACATTTCCCCCCTTTTAATACTTTTATTCTACTTTCAAAATAAGCATAAACAGTTTTTTCTTCTCCTAACCTCTTCCTACTCAGGATTTGCAGTTAAGAGAGTCATTCAGTTTAAACTTATGAAAGCATTTCAGTTTTTCAATAGTTCTTCAAACTCAACACTTTGATATAAGGTTTCAGAAACTGACATGTCTATAAGGTCTTTAATCAGTCTTTTCATGCAGGGGATGCCACAGCAAACACATACTCCCAATAGGAGCATTCCTACACAAATGGCAATCAGGATGTTCATTAGGATGGTACCCCACCCCCCCAAACCATTTCTGGAAAAAGTCCGTCAGTGGGTTTAGTCCTGGTTTGGTCATGTCCGACACTTGCTGAATTACCTCAAGGTGATTGTCTATCTCGTGTTTATGGTCAGGAATATATGAACAGCACTCCTCCTGTATTAAAGCACAAGTACCGCCTCTTGTCGCTAGGGTGAAGTCGAGAGCCATGCGGTTTTGAAGCACTACAGTTCTCATGGCATTCAGTTCATCAGTCACCAATTCAAGAGTGGAAAAAGTTGCATTGCTCATTACTTCGAGAAGTTTAGACAGTTTTCTCAGCTCCCAGATCGATTTCACTGCTCCATATGCTGGTGATATGCCTGTCCACGATATAACACTGTCAGTCAAGTCCATGTGTGTCAGTTTATCGCCTATAGAATGATGGTTTTTCCAGCACGCATCGATTTGCCCCACTGGATTTTCAGGTTTCTCAATGGGTTTCTTGACGACCTCTCGGACATTCCGAATTTTCCCTCGAGGTAAAACTGCAGTGTGTCGTATGGCCGGAACCAGGTAGCCCAAAAAACAACTGCCGGACCAATTCTCAGGTAACCACTTGTATGTCTTTCTGCCACATACGAAATAGCAGTCCTCTACTTTAGTAGTAACTTTGCTATGAGTATACACTTGCCCTGTATGAAACATTTTTCTATCTATCAATTATAGACAGTTGTTTATAAAGAACAGAACTATTTTTATTTCAATTGTTTTGTGCATCAATTCAAAAAATGAATCATAGTTTGTATTACAATAAGAACCTGCATTGTTAGCTTTAGTGTAACATTTATAAGGAACAATCACATTGCAATTGCTCCAACCCACCTGAACAGTATCATTTTTATAAAAACACACAGTTCCCTTTTGTGGAACAGACAAGTGCAATGCTATTTTATCTTGTGATGTAATGGTTGAGGTATCCTAAATCAAGTTTTCCCAGGTCTCATTGACCCCTAGGGGGACTGCAGTCATTAATAACCCCCCTGTATGCTGTCGGCAAAGCTGTGCAAATCCAGCAATTTGAAACATTGAAAGTCTCAGCATGCACATGTTTAATTGCCTGGTAAGTGTTGAAGTTTGGGTGCCAGTTTATGAGCAATGCTTCACGTTTATTCAATTCAGTTTGTGTGGCTAGAAAAAGGAACGGCCACAACAAAAAGATTATTGTCACTAGCACAGTTAACAGGATGATTATGCAATACTTCTGAGGAAATGGTTGTCCTGCATTCCTGTTTTTTCTGGATTCTAACATTTTTGCTCTTGACATGTGACAAGATTTTTGTCCAGTTCAAAGTCCTTAATTAATTTGCAGTGCATCAGGTGGATCCACGTGGCACTCTCTGCAATCTTGACTGCAGTGGGTGTTGACAGAAGCACTTAATGTCGACCTTCCCACTTTGGTGATGTCCAATTCTTCTTCTTTATTGTCTTCACCCAGATCCAGGTACCTGGAACCACTGCCACTTTTGATGGTCTGGTTTGTTCTTTATCTGAAACAGAATTTGACTGTAACAGATGTTTAGAATTCAACAAATTTCTCATATACTCTGCTAGTGTACAGTCGGCTTCCTGGTCTGCGGGCATGAGAGGTTTCCACTGAGGTATATAATAAGCCCTTCCAAATAGTTTTTCAAAAGGAGTCTATTCTTTTGCATTCGGAACAGTTCTCATGCTCAACAGTGCCAGGGGCAGACAGTACACCCAATTTCTCTGTGTTTCTGCTATCAACTTCCTTAGCTTACTCTTTAAAATCCCATTATGCCTCTCTACTAACCCTGCAGATTGCGTTTGATATGCACAATGATTTTTTAAAGAAATACCAAAATGTTTACTTAACTGTTGTATGGTTTGGGTCACAAAGTGTGTACCGTTGTCACTGAAGATCCTTTCCGGAATGCCGAATCAAGGATTTTTGCTACGGTAGCCGCATCTGGATTTTTAGTCGGAAAGGCTTCCACCCATCTGGAAAACATATCTACAATGACAAGACAATACTTCTTATTTTCACATTTGTTCAATTCTATGAAATCCATACAGATAGTATGAAACGGATACGGTGGTGTAGGGAAACTCCCTTGCTTGGGCTTTAACGCCCCTTGTGCATGATGTTTGTTACAAACGTGACACATCAAACAAAATTTTTTAGAGTAGTTTGTAAATCCGTACGTTGTGAACGCTCGGTTCACCAGATGTACCATCCCCTCTGTTGAGACATGGCATTGCCCATGGCTCAACAAAGCTGCATATCTAAACAAATTAGATGGTAATATCAGTTTTCCTTCTTTAGAGATGTACAGCCCCTTTTCGAGAATTGCTCCTCGTTTTACCCATCTTTGTTTTTCAGCTTGCGTAGTAAGTGTCTGCATTGTCTTTAACATTTCTAAGTCTAAAGTCTCAGAAGGTTGTAATTCCTCATTCAAAAGAAATACTTCTGAAGCTGCCTGCTTTGCAGCTGTATCAGCTCTCGCATTACCTTTTGAAATCCTATCCACTTGTTTGGTATGAGCTGTGCATTTACAAATAGCTACTTTCTGAGGTAACTGAATAGATTCTAAAAGATCTAAAATAAACTGTGCATGATTGATTGGTTTTCCAGTAGATGTTATCATTCCTCGATTTTTCCACTGTTGCGCAAAACCATGTACAGTAGAAAAAGCATACTGGCTGTCAGTAAAATGTTCACACATTTACCCTTTGCTAAGGTACATGCCTGTGTCAAGTTAATCAATTCTGCTACCTGTGCAGATAAATTGTGTGGTAAGGGTTTCACTTCTATAATCTCGGTATCAGAAACTACTGCATATCCTACTTGGTTCTGTCCTGCAGGACCCCTTTTGCATGAGCCATCCACGTAGTACGTCACCCCAGCATCATCCAAGGGGACATCTGTAAGATCTTTTCTAGGCAGTGTCTTTTGCTCAATCACCTGCAGGCAGCTGTGCGGTGTGCCATCTGCAGGGGTTGGGAGCAAGGTAGAAGGGTTCAAAGTCGTGCATCGTTCAATTGTCATATGAGGTTGGCTCAACAATATAGTCATACAGGAAAGTTGCCTAGCAGGGGAAAGATATGCTACCTTCTTTTGCAGTAAAATAATCGCGACTGCATGAGGCACTCTCAAAGTGAGAGGGTGGAATAAAACTACTGAGCCCGAAGCCTGTACTGCCAGTGCAGCTGCAACTACTGCTTGTACACAGTGAGGTAAAGACCGTGCCACTGGGTCTAGTTGTGATGAATAATAAGCACTAGGGCATTGCTTGTCCCCATGCTGCTGTGTCAACACTGATGTCATATAACCTTGCTTACAATCTACAGTATGGAAAAAACGTTTATGATAGTTTGGTAATCCTAAAACTAATGAGGACGCTATTAACTGTTTCAGTTTGCAGAAAGCAGATTCTGCTTCTGGTGTCCATTGTAACAAATCCTGTGCTGCCGTAGGCTCTTTATATATCAGGTTAGTCAGCGGTGCAGATTCCAAGGCATTGTTTGGAATCCAGCTCCGGCAAAAATTAGTCGTACCCAGGAAGGACATAATTTCCTTCTTGGTAGTGGGTTGTGGTGCTTGTAAAATCGCTATTTTTCTGTCCTCATCTAATGTCCTACACTCTTTGGATATTACATATCCTAGGTATTTAACTTGTTTTTTCCAAAGCTGCAGTTTATTTTTGTTTACTTTATGTCCTTCAGTGGCTAAAAATTGTAATAGCACTGTGGTATTTTCTTTGCAATCTTGCTGGGTGGGAGCCACCAGCAGGATATCATCAACATAAAGTAAAATCTGACTGCCTCTTGGTGGGCTAAATCCCGCCAAGTTGCTTGCCATTTCTTGTGAGAATATTGTCGGACTTTCACAATATCCCTATGGTAGTCGCGTATATGTATACCTTTTCCCTTGAAATGTGAATGCAAACCATTATTGGCTGTCAGGGTGTATCGGTATCGAAAAGAACGCATTGCTGATATCTACCACAGAAAAATATTTCTGTTGAGGTTTTAAATCATTCAACAGGGTGTGTGGGTCTGGCACCGTAGGTGCCCTTGGTATTACTGTGTCATTTACAGCTTGTAAATCTTGGACCACACGCCATTCCCCATTCGCTTTCTTAACAGGAAGTAAGGGTGTGTTACATGGTGAATCAGGAGATTCCACCAGCACCCCTTCCTTAAGAAAAGC
Source organism: Protopterus annectens (assembly GCF_019279795.1). Taxonomy (NCBI): domain Eukaryota; kingdom Metazoa; phylum Chordata; order Ceratodontiformes; family Protopteridae; genus Protopterus; species Protopterus annectens. The sequence continues at coordinate 95,910,889 of NC_056736.1, forward strand.
TGCTGTAATAGGTTTGATTCCTACCTCTGCATCTGTTCTTAAGGGATACTGTCTTTTTTGTGGTCTAAATGCTGACTTTCGCGTGATAGTAACTGGTCCCGCTGTATGAATAAGTCCTACATCTAACTTTCCTGTTGACCAAAGAGTTTCTGGTATATTCTGTAAGGCATTCTCTTCATCCTTCAGTAGGAGAGCTAATCAGCTGTCCTTGCTAAACTTCAAGTGCACAGCTGGGTGGGTCTGAGTTATCCAATTCAACTTCTGCCTTTGTATTCCTTGTTCTGACAGTTCTAACTCTGTCTGTTTTTCCCATCTCGTGACTTTTAGATGTATATAGAGTGCAAAGAACTCCTGGGGCAATGAACAGCTGGCTACACTGTTCCCTTCCATGTCCCAGTACAGATTACATAATATCAATCTGTTTGCACGATTTCTAAACAATTCTTGCTCATATTCCTTATCAGGTCCTGGTATGTTACAATAATACAGTGTACAGTGCAACAAATGTTGTTTATCAATGTCAAGGGAGGTGAACTTGCTAATTCATCAACTCTTCAGTCACTGCCCCTGGACCAGTCGTAACCAAGTCCTGGCTGTACCAATAGAACATTTCACCCTCCGTTTGCACTGCAAAGGTATCAATTTGTCGCTGTGCTTCCATACCCTGCATAGTCGGAACTACTGCTATACCAAATAGCTGCATAAGGTCTCTGCCCAAGAGGTTTACTGGGCATTTTGCGGAAACAACAGTTTTGCTTTTCTGGGTCAATCCTAAAACAGGATCAGTTATTACAATATTATGGGAGAGGGACTCCCGATACAGCTGTCCATTAGCCGCTTTCACTAGTATGTAATCAGGTGACTGAATTCTCTGGCAGTTTGGAGGGATGTATCAGGGTCCATGATGCCCCTGAGTCACACAAGAATTTGACTTCCCTCCCTTCTACCAGGAGTGTAACTTCTGGTTTCGTGTCTGTTAAATAGAGCTCTAAGCTCAATAAAGCTAAATCCAATATTTCATTTTCTTCACTATCCGTAACTTCCTGCACTTCCTCTATTTCTTCTGTCACATCCTCTACTCCTCCTATCACATTCTCATTTGTCCTTTCTCCGCTATCCCCTTCTAGTGATTCTTGACTGTCATATAGTCAGTCCTCACCCTCCTTGTCTTCCGTGGTTGCCTTCTTGTTTTTCTTGCAATCCCTTGCCAAGTGTCCCTTTTTACCGCATTTAAAACATTCACCCCTTTTCTTTCACCCTTCAAAGTCCTCTGATCGCTGATCAGATTGTTTGTTTCCCTGGGCATTTCTCTTGCCCTTTTTCTGGACTGTACTACATAAACTTCTGCTCCATCTTCTACAGAAAATACTTGGGCTTTCTTTTCTTTTGCTATTAAATGCCTTTCGGCATGCCTAGCATATTCAAGTAATGACTGTAACCTGCTTGTACGATGATCTACCATGTGCTTCGTAATAAAACTGCTTATGGGTGCAATGCTGCCTTTCAAAAATGCATTCTTTAACTGCTGCTCATATGGGGAATCTTGTGTCTGATCTTCAGGAACCTGCATTCCACAATGGTTATTAAAACATTCTAGCAGTCTGGCATAATATCTGTCAATAGTTTCACCTTCTTGTTGGATGCATCGATTAATGCAAGTCCAGTCTGCCCTAGGCTTCCATTTCTCAGAGATTCGGTCTGTAAGACCTTTCACTCTGTTATCTAGCTATGCGCTGCTATGTGTGCAGAGACACGCGGATTCCAGTTGCCACTAATTATGTGCCAATCTGGTCCCACAATTTGTCTGACTACTTTTTCTACCTCTTCTCCGTTTAAATTATAACTTAGCCTCATTCCTTGTAAATCTTCTAATAACTTTATAAAATTAACTTTTGGATGGGGAATTCCCTCAGTGGCTTTCCGGATGTCTTCCGGAGTCCAGGGTTTATACACTAGAATAGTTGGGTCCTGACCTTCTTGCCCTGCCTGAGGATTAGGTACTTCTATGAGTGGACATATTTCTTCTTCACTCATAGATCATGAATTTCTACCCATTTGATATAATTCAATGTCCCCTTTTGAGTTACCTGCCCGTGTTCGAGACCTAGTGTCGATGGGATCTCTAATAAACGGTTTTGCTTTTGTAGTGTCTCTGTTTACAGTGGCAGCAGGATATCACAGAGGTGGACTAACTTGTTCACTTGCTTCATATTCTGGTAAGGGAGGCGGAGGGGCCAATGATATTACTAAGTTATTGTCCTCCTTATCTAAAAACATTGCTTTTGAATTATTATTCTTTTGTTCCCTATGGTTTACTTCCTCAATCCACCTGTGTGCCTGAGGAATTCCTAACTGGCGCTGCTTTTTTACCTGACCTCTGGAATCGGTTTTAAGCTGTTTGACAAGTTTGACAAGCAAGGATTTTTCCAATTTACCATCAAATTCATACTTATTAACCCATTTTGAGTAGTATTTAATATTATCAGCACGCTGTGACTGCATGTATTTCGTGTCTTCGGTTAACGGCAGATTTTGGGGTCTTTTTGTGCAATTATTACCCATTTTGTTCTAACCTTTTAATCGTTACATAACTCCTTATTTTTAACATGGTACCATGGATTTTGTTATAGTCTCTTCAGAATGTCTGCCTACCTGCTCTGTTTCCCTGATCTATGACAAGACAGTAATCTTTTCTGTCCCTGACTTGTAAAAATACTGTCCTGACAAAAACAATACAAATCTAGTCCCTGATCTAAAACAGAAAAAAAGATAGATTCACCTTACCTGAGCCTTCGTGATTGATCACCTGGTTCGTGAAAAGCCCGTCCTTCAGTCGCAGATCAGAATGTGGCTGGCCTCTTTTGTACGACAATTCAGTCGGAGGGCTTTTCAAATAAGAACCGATGTGGTTTCTTCCCCGTACGGTTTCAAGCCACCTGGCCTGTCTGATCCGAGGCGAAGTGAGGGTTTCCAATCCGAAGGACCAATCTGTCAAAGGAAAAAACTTCAAAGACCAATACACATAAGGTTCAGTTAAGGCACATTTAATAACTTGCTGCAAGGAGACAAAAACATGCATGCTATTCTTATACTATTCTACAAGACATGGCCTTCTATGGCTGACGTAATTAAACACAACTTTCAGTATTCTTCTACAGCAGATGTTACTCAGATTTTCTGCTGACATGACTGGATTTATGAAAAACATTTTGAGAAAAACAACCTGGCCTTGGTGGGCCCTAGCCCGTTACAAACTTGTATTGTGTAGTTCTAATACATGTGTTACATTTTAAGGTACTTTTCTAACTTAGACACAATCAAATACTGATTGCAGTTCATATTTCAAGCAGTCTTTGTTCTGATTATATATAGCTTCTGCAGCTGTGTATTTTCTCACAGCACAAGCGGAACTCCTTGTCCAAGTCTCATAACAAGAGATGCATCTATTCATTATTTTCCTGACACAAGCAGAACTTATCTGCTTTCCTGTAGATTTCCAAAGCATAAGCAATAGCTGCACATATTTCATGACAATACAAGGTTAGAAAGCTTCTGCAATTTGTACAGATTTTATGCAGTGTGAAATAGACTAAATGTGTTAACCCTTTTCAAGCCTTAAATGCACTAAGCATATTACTAATACATACACTAATACATATTTTTCTGACCGCAGACAACCCCCTCCTCCTACTACCCAACACTACAACCTGCAAGAGATACACTTACACAGCCAAACTGGAAGCAAAGCTCTCTCCAGCCAAGATTGTGCTAGACAATCAAGAGGAGAAGGTTAACACTCACACTACACCTCAAAAAACATATAGCCCTTCAACCCTCTCTACCAACACCCACTCATAGCAACACTAAACCCACATATGTGGAGGCCCTTAACATTAACCTGCCCAAGCAACAAGGTCCTCTGATGCCGAAAGTATCACATAGCTCACAATACCAGTGTGCCACCCAACAACAGCCCCTAAGGCAAGACAAACATACCCAACACTTTAGTCATAGGTGACTCTATTGTCAGGCACACTGATGTCCCACTCACCTGGCTGAACAAGGAAAAAATTACAGTCAGCTGCCTGTCAGGTGCCAGGATCCACCACATAACGCATGCACTCAAGTCACTCCACAACAAGTACAAATACAACTCTGTCATTGTCCATGTTGGAGTGAATGACTTGAGACATACCTCCCTGGGCTACATGAAAAGAGACATGGAAGAGCTCCCGGATCATGTGGCCCTGGCAGGTATGACCCTAGCCCTGAGTAGCATCCTGCCTTTGCCCAGAATGATACCACAGTATAAGGACAAAATGATTGACTTCAACAGTTTGCTAAGCTTCTGTTGTCATTCAAAGGGGATCCAGTATCTGTCTGCCTGGGACGACATGATCGACAAACTACGATGCTTTGCCAGAGATGGTCTGCACCTGTCGCCCATGGGATTCAGGTTACTGGCTAAGGCTCTTGCCACCCCTGTAGTGTCTTTTTTAGGCAAGGCTCAAAGGACAACACCACCACCGTAACAGGTACAAGTATGCAAAATCTGAAGGTAATGCTACTAAATGCTAGAAGTCTAAACCTCAAAATGCACTCTTTCGAGGCACTCCTAAAACTGGAGAACATCGATATCTGTGCAGTAACTGAGACCTGGTTCAAGGCTCCAGAGAGCACCCCTGCAATACCAGGCTACAACTATTACCACACTTTTCGTCCACCAAACCAAAACCAAAACACTAAAGCTGGAGGAGTGTCTATATTCACCAATGATATTCACACCTCCAGGCTAATTGCCTAACACAATGCATCAGAAATTCTGCAGGTGCAACTAACACTAGATAAGACTGCAGTCCAAATTTTAACTTGCTACAGGTCCCCCATCATGCCCCAAGATTCTCACTACACCTTTCTAAACATACTGGAAAATATTAAAATATAATCAAACACCCTAATACTGGGTGATTTCAACTACCCTGCTATTAACTGGGAAAACTATTCATATACCAACACCTTTGCCGAAAGGTTCTTGGAATTCATAAATTCCAACACCCTGGATCAACTAATCCATAGTCCCACCAGGGGCTCATTACCAACCTGGGAAATTGATGCTCCACAACATTGTCACCCCCTTGTTGGTTAGTTCTGAACATAAGCTAATCACGTTTGACATCCACATCCCACCCCCACCCATCAGTAAGGAAACATCCATAAAAAAACCTCTCTAAGGCCAACTTCATGCTACTCAAGTCAGAAGTCACAAACTTCATGCCACCCATGCAGACATTAACTTTTAGTTATGTACTCACCATAACTTCAGATGTTTGGGATCCATCTCGCCTACATTCTGACTGATGGGTTCGGAGCCGATCCCTCGGCTCCGACTTGGCACGCTTATGCTATAGAGCAAGGCCTCTAATTGGCTGAGCTATCTTTATCCCAGGATGCACCACCATTAATCCCCCAGATCTTGTTTGTCCGCATTCATGCACACAATCACAACTTGTTTATATAACATTGTTAGATGTTTCAAGATGAAACAACAGGATTCGGACCTTCTGATATCCTCTGATCTCCAAGGAAGGAGGGTGGGTTATTAGGAATGTAGGCGAGATGGATCCCAAACATCTGAAGTTATGGTGAGTACATAACTAAAAGATGTTATGTGATCCTATCTCGCCTACATTCTGACTGATGGGACAGCGTCCCTAGCACCTAAATCCCGGGTGGCTCATTGGAAAACACTCCTGAGCACTGTGGAACTAAATGAAGCTCGTCCTCTAGATGCCACATCTAATTTGTAGTGGGAAATGAAGGTGTGCGGGGAAGACCATGTAGCCGCAGCATAAATGTCACCAATAGCAAGCTTAGAATGAAATGCTACCGAAGTAGCCATAGCCCTCGTAGAATGAGCCTTGACAGAGGTGGTAAGCTCTTTGTTAGAACAGATATAAGCTTGAGTAATACAATCCCTGATCCATTTGGCAATAGTGACCTTTGTGACAGCGTTGCCCAATTTGTTTTCTGCAAAGGATACAAACAACTGATCTGTTTTCCTCGATTGTTTGGTCCTATCTAAATAAAAACGTAACTGTTTGTGGACATCTAGTGTGTGGAATATAAACTTCGCTTTATTAGAGTATTTTGGGAAAAAAAATGGAAGCTCTAACGATTGTTGCAAGCATAAAGTAGAACAAACTTTAGGAACAAAAGAAGGATTTGGCCTGAGGGATACTCTGTCTGTATGAAAAACCAAGTACGGGGGTTTCACTGACGAAGCTTGAAGCTCTGAAACCCTTCTGGCTGAAGTAATCGCCACTAGAAAGGCTGTCTTCCATGATAAAAACTTTAGATCACAGGTAGCTGCTGGTTCAAAGGGAAAAGAAGTTAAGGCACGCAACACTATATCGAGATCCCATGGAGGTGCAGGATGAGAAATCGGAGGTCTTAATAGAGCAGCACCTTTCAGGAAGGTCTTACACAATCTGTTGCTCATTAAAGGTGGGTCTATGGATTCATGAAAATTAGAAATTGCTGCCAATTGTACTTTGATGGTAGAAACTGAAGAGCCTTGATTGAAAAGAGAGGTCAGAAATTTTAGTACTTCTGCCACAGGAGTAGAAATGGGGTCCAGGCCCCGGAGTTGAGCCCAAATAGCAAACCTTTTCCATTTGCTAGAATACAGTTTCTTTGTAGCGGACTTGTGGGCTGAAGATAATATGTGCACAACATCTGGATCCAGTGTCTGACTCCTGACTATCGTCGGAAGAGGAGGAGCCAGGCCATCAATTTTAAGGTGTGGAGGGACTGGTGTAATAATCCCGACTGATGAATCAGAAGGTCTGGGACCTGATCCAGGAACCACGGACCTTCCAGAGCATGTTTCCGAAGATAGGGAAACCACACTTGACAAGGCCAGTAAGGAGCAATTAAGATCATCCTGCTCCCTAAGAGAGATGCCTTTTGAATCACCCTGGGGAGGAGAGGAACTGGAGGGAAGGCATAAAGCAGGCCGGTGGGCCAAGGATGGACTAATGCGTCCATGGGGGCTCTTTCCCGGAGCCGGGGTTAGGGAGAAAAATTCTTTGCACTTCGCATTCAGAGGAGTCGCGAAGAGGTCGCAACATGGAACTCCCCATTCGCTGAAAATCTGCCTTGCAACTGTCATATTCAGAGACCATTCGTGAGGAGAGAGGATGGTTCTGCTCAATCTGTCGGCTATGACATTGGCCTTGCCCGGTATGTGAGTAGCTACTAGGAAGCGTTTGGTCGAGACTGCCCATTCCCAAACTCTCATGGCTTCACTGCAAAGAGGATAGGGTCTGGTCCCTCCCTGTTTGTTCAGGTACCAGACCACTGACATGTTGTCTGAGTGAACAGCAATTACGCCCTGAGGGAGATAATCGTGAAGGGCTTGAAGGGACAGGAGTACTGCCCTCATTTCTAAGATGTTGATGTGAAGAGGAGTCCCTTCCGGGTGGCATTTGCCTTGGACTGACCTGCCCAGGGAATGCCCCCCCCCCCACCCCATCTGGGAGGCGTCCGTGGTCAAAGTGGCCACCGGAGGAGGAAGAACAAAGGGTCGTCCCTGATCCAAATTGGAGGACACTAGCCACCAGTGAAGGTCCCGTTTGCAAGATTCCGTGATCCATATGAGATGATTGAGAGGGAGTTCCTGAAAGGACCACTGAGTTGAAAGAAGCCACTGGAGGATTCTCATGTGCAACCTTGCCAAGGGAACTATTAGAACTGTGGCAGACATGGATCCCAATAGCTGCAGGACCATTCTGGCTGGGGCTTTGGTTCTGATATGATAATACGCGTCCTTGAGATCTATGGAGCACATCCAAACACCCTTCTCCAACAATGGGAGAATGGTTTGTAGAGTGACCATTCGGAACTTGGACTTCTTGACTGAACAGTTTAGGTTGCTTAGGTCCAAAGTGGGCCTCAAGTCCCCGGTCTTTTTAGGCACCAAAAAGAATCTTGAGTAAGTCCCTAATCCGATCTGGTCTGCGGGGACCGGTTGGATGACTCCTTTTTGCAGCAGCTTTGAAATTTCTGAGGCTGCGGTATCCCGTTGACTGGGTGGCGGGTCCGGGATTGTTTTGGACTGAGGGGGGGGGGGTGAGAGAATGGGATGGAGTAACCTCCGGCGATAATCCGAAGCACCCATCGGTCCTGAGTGATCCCTTCCCAGGCCTTCAGGTGCTTCGAAAAACGACCCCCGACTGGCTCCGGAGCAGCACAGCCGGGCAATCCCTCAGGGACTATGAAAAGCTTAAGAGCCACGAAAGGACTCGCGGTCTCCAGTGTTGCGAGGGCCTCTGCCGCCTCTGGGATGGCGTCTTCCGGATGAATTTCCCCCTCCTCTGCCTCTGGAGGGGGAACCTTCCTGCTGAGAGGGGTAAGACTTCTGAGATCTACGGAACCACATTTTCCCTCCTCTTTTAGCCTTGGGATAAGGCCGAAAGGGAGTGGAAAATCGTGCCCCTACAGCAGTCAGAGTCTTACCCTCCTGTTCACAGCGAGTAAGTGTGTCTTTTACCTTGGCTTCAAACAGGGAGGACCCATCAAAGGGGGCGTCGGCAAATGAAGACTTAAAGGCCTCTGCAAAATGACACAGGCGGAGCCAGGCTTGTCTCCGTAGAGCAATGCCTGTACCCGCCGCACTACTCGCCTTCGCCGCACTGAAATGAGCCTCATGGACGAGTTCGAAATGGACGACATTGTAGCCAGCTGAGAGCCAACCGTCTGGGCCAGCTCCTCAGGCAGGTTACCTAAGAGGGTATCGGATAGCTCCTTAATCAGATCCCTCTGAAATCTCGTAAAGTGCGTCAGGTAGTTCAAAGACCTCAGAGTAAAGGCCGCTGAACTAAGGGTGCGCTTACCGTACCGATCCATGCTCCTAGACTCCTTATTAGGAGGATGGACGGACATAGAAGCCTCTGCTACATCTTGCTGGGTAGCAGATGCCACCACCATAGCATCTACAGCCACACCTTTCGTAAGGAACTCTTTATCCGGGGGCGCCGAGAGAAATTTGTTCGGACGAGCGGGCACTGGTTCCACAGAGTCTGGGTGTTCCCACGCCCTTCGACAGATCAAGTCCAAGAGCTCGTTGAAGGGCGGAGACACCCAGGAGGCGGAGGGCTGAGCCCCGAAGGCCTTCAGGAACACCGACTCATCAGCAGAGGGAGGTTTGGACTGCCAGCCGCCTCGTTGTTTTAGGGCTTCCAGGATGTCTGCAAAGGAGACATCATCCGAGGACGACTTGGGGGACCCCTCTGCATCATCGAGATCAGTGTCAGATGTCAAAGACTCGTCAGGGGAGTCAACGTGCTTCCTCTTGCACGTTCTCTTCCTGGGAGGTTCTTCCGAAGAGGCTTCAGAAGGACCTCCAGGAGGGGGAGAAACCCCAACGGGGGTAACCTGAGGCCCAGGGGCTCCGCTGTCTACGGACAGGGGGACTGCCAACGACCCTACCCCAAATGTAGGGAAGGAGCTGGGGAAACTGTGGAGGTAGCCAAGGAAGATTTGGCTAAAGCACTCCTCATAGCCCTGAAGGCAGGACCACCAGAATCCTGGGAGGGTCCCCCCTCCATGGCCACGACAGTGGACGGTACTCCCGCCGCTGACGCACCAAGAGGGAGACTTGGGACCGAAAGCATCAATCCCGAAGCCTCCCCCCCAGGGCCGAAGGAAGAAGTCCGTGTACTGAACTCTGACCCAAGAGCCGGAGTCGGAGCAAGGGTCGGGCCTGACCCTAACACCACCACTGGTTCCACCAGCACCTGCTCCAACGGTGCCGAAGCTGTTGGAGGAGGAAATACAGTAGGGGAGTGGACCATCGGCTCCGAAGCCAAATGGGCTGGAGCCGAAACCATCTTTTGGAACACCGGAGACTGGAAGAGTCGAAGGAGCACCCTGTCAATGTCCGAATCAGACATCTTGGATGATCTCGAGGATACCGATCGGGCCCGAACCGATTTCTCCATCGGCTCCGAAGGGCTCGGGGACCGGCTCCGAAATGACTCAACAATTATCGCTCGAGGAAACTTTCAAGGAAATTTCCTCGGTGCCGATAAGGACTTCGCCCGAGGGGAAGAGTCTGAGCCGATGACCCTTATCGGCTCCAATATCAGTGGAGTCGATGAGGGTGACCTGCCTCTCGATGCCCCAGACCTCGGCTCCGAAACCAGAGGGGTCGAGGCTGGAGGCATCTAGGCAGACCGTTCCGACCTCGGCTCCGAAGTCCGTGGAGCCGATGGAGAAGTCTGCTTAGTTTTCTTAGCAGTCGGTTCCGACTGACTGGTCAGAGCCGACGCTTTCCTCTTTTTAGAAGGAGACGGAGAGGAAGATAAAGCCTCCTCGAAGGAAGGCTTGATTAATCCCTTGAGGATTCATTTGTTTTTCCTCTCCTGGAGGACTCTGGAGGAAAACGCATGGCATACACTGCACGATTCTTGCAGATGTTTAGCACCTAGACAATAGACGCACGAGGAGTGGTCGTCCGTTATGGACATTTTGAAGCCACACCTCGTGCACTTTTTAAACCCAGAGGGTTTATGCTCTTTAGACATAATCAGGCTGAAAAAAACAGATCACCACACTAACAACAAAGGGTTTGACACACGAGAACAAAAATACGTATGCCACTAGCTAGTGTAAATATTTAAACTAAAAAACTTTTATTTTTTTGCAGACAAGATCTGTGAGAGAGAAAAGGAGGGTCAAGACCCTCTAACTTAAACGGGTACTTGACCCACGCACAACCACTAAAGTAGTAGTAACCACAGGGGAAGGCCCCTCTAACTTAAACGGGAACCTTCTCTGACAGGAAAAAACACGAAAATTTCAACCAAATTCCAGAAAAACACTCGTACACAAAGAATAGCCGTTAAAACAGCTTTTGGGTTTAAATGAAGCAAATACTGACAGGAAAAAAGTCTAATATATAGTACTTAGCCCAGCCAATGTTGAGACCACGTCCAAGCTCTGTAAGCCGCAAACGAGATCTGGGGGATTAGTGGTGGTGCATCCCGGGATAAAGATAGCTCAGCCAATTAGAGGCCTCGCTCTATAGCATAAGCATGCCGAGTCGGAGCTGAGGGATCAGCTCCGAACCCATCAGTCAGAATGTAGGCGAGATAGGATCACATAACATCTGAAAGTTCAACTGCCGAATCCTACACTAAAGCACTGTATGAGCACATCCACTCGTGCATGAATCGTGCCATCCCAAATAGAACCAAGATGCTCTCCTCCAAAAAGAGGATGCCGATCTGGTGGTTCCCTGTCATAAACAAACTATACAACAGAAGGAAGAAACTGTTGCAGAAAAGAGGAAAATTCCAGGATGCAAAAAAACTCCCTTATCAGCCTCAATAAGAAGCTGAGATCCCTCATAAAATCCCCCAAAGCTAGTTACAAAAATAAAATTGCCAAAGATTCCAAAGACAACCACAAGGCATTCTATAGCTATGTCAAGAATCTAAATAGCAATGCTCAGATCTGCTCTGAGCTACAACAGAATGGCATTAAATAATACTGATCCCAAGGACATTGCCAATATCCTGGCAGATCGATTCAGTGTAAACTTTACCCCCTAAAGGGCCCATTTCAATACAGAAATATTGCCAAATTCCATTATTCACAGCCACACTGGTAAAAACCGCACTCACCAAAGCTAAGAATACAGCTTCCATGGGACCAGATGACATCCCAGGCTGTGTACTACATGAACTGCAAAATGAACTGGCACCTCACCTTAGTGTCATGTTTAATCATGGCCTCACCTCAGGCTTTGTGCCCACTGAGTGGCGCACAGCTACAGTTATCCCACTCCACAAGAGGGGATCCATCTTGGATCCTGGGAACTACCGTCCCATCAGTATGATGAGCCTGATCTGCAAGGCCATCAAACGTATTATCATGGAACTTATAAACAAGACATTGGCAACCTTCAAACACTGGACCCCACCCAGTTTGGGTTCCTGAAGGGCCGATCGTGTCTCCTGAACCTGATTGACTTCTTCAAATCAGTTTCAAGAGCCATGGATGGAGGGTAAGGCAGTCCACACAGCCTATCTGGACCTCGCCAAGGCCTTCAACACCATCCCCCACTCTGGAATCATAGATAAACTTACTAAGCTGGGCATAAATCCCTACATCACTCAATGGGTTGCCAACTGGCTTACTGACAGAACCCACACTTTAAAAGTAGCAGACTCCAAATCCAGCTCCAGACAAGTGACAAGTGGAGCACTTTAGGGTTCAGTCCTGGGACCGCTCTTGTTTGGCATCTACTTCTCTGAAGTACAGGCCAACACTGAAGGACTCTGGCTAACAAAGTTCGCAGATAACTGCAAACTGGGAGCCATTATTGAATCCCAAATGATGTGGATATTCTACAAAAAGGGCCTTACAGAAACACATGCTTGGTGCCAGTGCCATGGGCTCATCTCAATGCCAAGAAGTGTACAGTTATCCCCTTTGGGAAAAACCATGTACCCATGAATTACCACATAGGTGGCAGTACACTAAACACCGAAAGTGTGATAAGAGACTTAGGAACACAGGTGGAAAGTGGTCTCACCTTTGATAACCACATCGCCACAACAGTCAGGAAATCCTTCTGTGTGGCACACCTCATCACTAAGGGCTTTTCATCCAGAAAAAAGGAGGTCATTGTCCCACTGTACTCATCCCTCATTAGACCCATCATAGAGTACAACACCCCGTTTGGTGTGTACCTTATGAGACATCTGCAACAACTGGAAAGGCCGCAGAAACACCTCACTAAAAGAATCACAGGGCTAAAGCAGATGCCCTATGCTGACTGACTAACAAAACTCCAGCTATAGTCTGTCACATATCATCTACTCAGAGGCAATCTCTTCTTAACATACAAGGCCATGTCAAACCCAGAGCTGTTGGACATGCTACACTTAAACAAATCCCAATCCATCAGAGCCACACACTCCAGGGACCTAAACCTTGTCATACAATAAACAAAACATGCTGTAGGGATAGGTTCCTGACCCAGAGTCTCCCCATACTCTGAAATAGACTGCTCATACATGTCAAGCAGGGCGTCTCCTTAGCCCTCTTCAAAAGGAACCTTGACGACTGAATGGGAGATAGGAAATTTACCACAAGGATCACTTCAGTCGCCCTGCTAGACAGGGGTCCAGGAAACTAAATAATGTGGGAAGAAATAGCCAGGGAATTGTTATGGCTAGGCTTGTATAGGCCCCAGGGCCGATAGCCTAGTACCAACCTATGACATTTCAATGTAGACCTGAAAAGTATACAGGAAATGTATAGAAAAGTTAATAAGCCTACCTGTTACCTAGGTAGTTAAATGAGATGCAGAAGAAAGGAGACAGCAGAGAATAAAATGATGCAGCTTACCTGCCATTAGGGAGTATGTTAAAGACAAGTAAGGGAGGGAGTACTGCGTGCTGTGAGCTAGTCTAAGGAACCGTAACGGAAATAACTGACATGGAATCAGAATTGTTTAAGGGTTTTGATATAATAAGCTTTTTGCCTTGCAGTAAAACACGTTCCATCATTCATCATGATTCTAAAGTAGAAATAAGTCTGTTCCGCATAACGTCTGTACTGCAAGGAAAGTGATGGTAGGTTTCAGAAATTGCATCAGTTAATTAGCCTCAAGTATGACTGACTGCTTTTGCCCTCGTATAATTCTTAAAGTAACTTTGCATTTTGCAGACATTAATGGTGTAGGCAATAGGTTTATTTGGATTATTTTTGTCTTTTTATAAACACAGTTTTACAAGCCAGCATGAACAAATTGCAGGCCTGTCATCAATTTTACTGCTGAGAAAACAAACTGTATTTACTTAACATTTGGAACTCATTTCTAAAAGAATGTTTCGTGACTTGTGAAATATTTCAGCCATAGTATAGTTGTGCTTGATATACTGGAAAGGGGATAGCCAGATAGTAATTTGTTATGCGGAGTACTTCGTCATATATTAGAAATATTTGGTGTACTAGTATTTCTGGTATCTTGTTTTCAGCTATGCCTAATAAACAGCTCATAGAAGAACTTATTTTAATAGGTGGTAAGTAACATTCTGTGGAGAAGACGTACTTGACCAGCAATATTGAAAAAAGTATACAGTCTTCCTATAGTAATATCTCTCTGAGTTATTCTGCATTACAAGTTTAATAGTTGAACAGGCCTGTTTTCTGAGATATTTTTTTTTTGTCTTTGCTTTAGTTTTCTTCAGCCTCCAAAAACTCTTTCTTCATTCAGTACATTACGAGATGGAAGCTGGAAAGATGGCTGCTATTAATGCAGGGTATTTGTGAGAGAAAATTCTGTGGAGATACTGAAGACAGTACAGCATTCTTAAACCCAGCTGGCTGGGTAGAAGATTCACATCAATGTGTTCTTTCAGCTATCGACTTTCATGTATAGATGAAGATAACAATGCAACTAAATATATTCTTTTATAATGAATAAAATAAACATTCTGCAGCTTTTAAGTGCTGTGTTTTGCTAAAATGCCAGGCCTGTTGCTGCAGTGACTAGCAGGTAAAATGATGCATCTTTCCCATTATCTCAAGTTTAAGGCTGTGCAACCAAAAATAAAAATAAAAAAAAATCACAAAATAGTACAATAATAACTGCTTCCATTTATCTACAGAAATAATGGGATTTCTAGTGCGTCCTTTGATTTTACCAAATTGTTTGACATTACAGCATTTTGAGATGCCAACTGATGAACATTGTTTTTTTTTTTATTTTAATTTTTATTAAGATATTCCATGCTGTAACTTTTTAAACATTTTATTAGTTAACTACTTAATGTACTTCCTGTATTGTACAAACTAAAGTTTGTTTTCTGTAGCTTACACTTGTTTCACTTGATTGTTCACCTATGTTAAACACAGTTTTAGTTTATTTTTGTGCCATATTTGTTTATTTTGCAATGGTAGACTTAATCATTATTGTCGTGTTATTTACCGTACAGACATTTGTACTCATTTGGTGTTGGTAAGGGTTACACGTTTATTCACTAAAGCACATGAGAAAGATTAACAGTATGTCACTACATACATGCTTCAGCAGTATTTGTTTTGTCTTTTCAGTGTTAATTTATTATTTATATAATTTCCTATATAATATTTATATTTGTATCCATATCAACACTGTAAAGCACGTTGCACTTAAAATCTGCAATGACATGTAAGTTACAGATGGTCTAAGATTTTATACTGCAAATATTTTAGTGTGTTTTATTAACAGTGTACAAATGGTATCAGTTTTAATGGGGCTAAACATTTTTGATAGACATTTTTGAGATCAAATTGCACTAATGAATGCTTTTGCTAGAAGAGAAGCAAACAAAAATTCTTTACAATATATGGTTCTGATACTTGATTAGAAGAGGGAAATTGTACAAAACTGTTTAAAATGTCTTGGAAATAAAAGTTAATGCAGTATACTAATATCTTATGTAGACCTGTTTATGGAGTACTGTAGTATATTGGATTTTTTTATAAGCTACACCATTATGCAGTACAAATACATACTCCAAGATGATCCTCAGCCCAATGACAATGATTTTGTTTTGCTAAAATTTGTGTATAAAAATATGGGTGCTTCTGTGCAAAAACAGTTTGTCTTGCTGTCAAAATGTTGCATTACTCATTTTTTTTAATCCCAAAAATCATTTAGATCAGCAAGATAATACTTAAGTAGCCCCAAATGAAGCTTGAGATTCTTAAAGGTGCATTTGCCCCTGTCATTATTTTTCTTATGTCGACCTGTGGCATTGAAAGTACGCAGAATGAGAAGCAACAGTTAAAATGTGAAATACCTGAGAAGTATCTGTTTGTTCTTCTGAAGTATACCACGCTAGCTCCATGCAAGTGGTTTTGTTTTCATGATCAAGGCATAGATGTCCACCATGTTTTCAAAATAATGTAAGGAAACTTCAGTTGCTTTTTGAAGTGTAGGTAAGCTGTTAATTCTGAAGTGCTACTGCATTGTTATACAGAGATTTCTGCAGCAGTTCTCCTATTAATCCTAATTAAAAATTAATTAATGTATCACTGACTGGCAAACGTACACAGTGATCTGTTTCTGTTAAGGATTGGCTTTGAGCCTGT
This sequence comes from Protopterus annectens, assembly GCF_019279795.1. Lineage (NCBI taxonomy): Eukaryota > Metazoa > Chordata > Ceratodontiformes > Protopteridae > Protopterus > Protopterus annectens. The sequence continues at coordinate 95,927,041 of NC_056736.1, forward strand.
TTCTAATTTCATAGTGGATTTATAAATAACCTCGTATATTTGATTTTTGTAAGGTGTGTGGCCATTATCTGTACTCATTCATTCTGACAACCCACTTGATCATCTCAAGGCCATAATGGAGCAGCTGACTATCCCAGTGCTTGGTGGGTACAAAGTAACGGAACTCATCATGAATGGGGCACTAGCCATTTGCAGGATGCACACACTTACACATGGTACACACACCTATGGAATGTTTTGGAGGACCTCTACCTCACCTTTGAGATGTAAAGAAACCTACTTACACACACAAAAGGTATACAGACTCCATACAGAAGGCATCTTAGCCAAGAACTAAACTGAGAATCAAACACCATGAGGCAGCAATTTCTCTGTCACTATAAAACCCATTTCTAAATAAAAAATCGACATTTTAATATGCTTCACAGCCTTATGTT
>NC_056736.1:95932477-95996848 GCF_019279795.1 Protopterus annectens
TTAATTCAGTTCTACTTGTTTAACAGTTGCATTCATAGTTTCTGTGCTCAGTCTTGCATTTAAGTGCTACTGGAAATGTTCTCAGTGTGTCTATAAATGCTGTTGTTTTGGGTGAAATCATGGTTTGGCACTCTCCTGACAGAAGCCTAAAACACTGAATTACTTCGAATAACTATAAAAGAGCAGCAGTATCTTGAACTGTTTCTGACACTCAGTGAAGCAAGTAGCATTACTTTTATCACATTTCTCTTAGTATCAAAACAAGGTGTTTGCAGCTATAAGCTTCTTTGTAACTATTCACTTGTTCAAGTTGGCTGGGGCCAATGGGAAGGGGTGTGGCCAACTAGAAAGGGGTGGAGCTATGCTGAAAAACACAAAAACTGGGACTTAAATACACTGCCCTGGGTGCCAAACCGTCATTATGAGAGTCCAATCAAGACAAAATGAAGTGGAGAAGAAAACAAATATTTCAATGCATTGGCTATATGACAGCTTACTTAACATCTAGAGGGAAACAAAAAGGTTGTGAGGCATGAAAACATAAATTACTTTTTAAATACATTACTGGAATTCCAGTCGAAATCAAGTTTTAAAAAACAAGCAGTACTCAACACAAACCACTTCTCCTTGCACTGCAGTTCTAATTATAATTTGTATTCAGCTTTATAAAAGTACTAAGTAACATGCTGAAAGTAGCAATTTCTGTGATGCAGATTACTCCCACATGTAAAAATATTTTTTATCCAAAAAATACCTGCTGCCTGACAACAACTATATACTTGTTTCATGGGGAAAACATGATCAAAGTAAAAATGAACTGCAAACAACAAACAAGCTCAAGATAAATTGCTTAAAGGATTACTGCGCAGGTTATGGACCACACATGATAGATTGGCATTCTGTTTAGTTTACGGGTAAAGCCTGCAAAGATGACTGCAAGTCTCCAACAAATGTAACGAGCTTCTGAAAATACTGTAATCCTGTCCTTTATTACAAATACTGTCATATGCATTTCAATACCTAAAGCTTGTACGTTATCTAGTTATGTAAATATTCTCTACAAGACAACAACAAAAAGGCTTTCAATGTTGATAATTCTTTAACAGTATGCATAGTAAAGCTTACTTGCATCTTACAATTTCAGACAGTCTGACCTGATGGTCATTAAAACATTGCTACTTAAACACAGAGCATCAGGCACTTTGACAACATGCATTCTCTTAATAATAATTAGCATAAATCAAGAGTATAAAAATTATAAGAGAAAAACAGAACATTCTGCAAAATCAAGGATAGATGAAAAGCCACTGTAGTACTTGGGTCTACCTTGGATGGGGGATACGCTGCACACTTACACTGCAAAACTGCTCCTTACACATCCAGAGTCACTACATGGTGGAATGGGGTACAAGTATGTCACAATGTGAAATGTATCTGGCTGATGGTGATGGCCCTGACATATTTGTCATACCTATCAACCCCAGAGCAAGAAATCTGGAAAAAAGCCATAAATAGAAGTGGGAGAAATGCCCAAAAATAAGGACAATTTTTAAATATTGCTCTTATAAGCTTAGAAAGATAATAGAATAGTAGGTCTTGCATTGGTATGAATTTCTGAAGGATATGAAATCTGAAACTCAAATGTCTGTCATTATTTTCTAACTTCGATCTTTAATGATTTTCCACTAATTTACCAGAAAACCACAATTTTATGAAAAATGGATGAAAAATGTGATGCAAAAATATAAAATAGCCACACAATACAGCTGGGAACCTGTCAAAGAAGGGACACTTTTTAAATATTAGTACTGTTTAGTTGAGCAGCTGACAAAATAAGAGAATCTACATGCATTTCTGAAATAAAAGTAATCTGTAACTCTGATAATTTCATTTATCTATTAATTGTAAACCCTCCACATTTCTTCCAAAATTACCATTTTGAGGAGGGATTATTAGGGGAAGAGCAAAATTTTGAGCCAAAATCAGGGACAGTTGAGAGGTTTGGATACACCTAATTCTATAAAGCAATTTATTTGTGCATACCTCTCAACCTCTTAAAGCAGGAAATCTGGACAAGGCCAAATATTTTGGGGTAACAAACAAACAATACTAAAAATTAGACAGTTGATAGAATAACAGGTCATTATTAAGTGACTTCATTCCTAAATGATTTGCCAGAAAACAAACCAAAAATAAGAAGCAAAAATCTATTCATTCTGCGAAAATTTGGACAGTTGAGGGGTATAGTTATCCGGGAGAATTGTGCGGCAGAAATCCTACACGATGGAATTAGCTCCCTAGGTGTGGACGAGAAGTACCCCCCCCCCAAAAAAAAAAAGATCTAAGAGGAGTGATTGCTTCAATCTGGCTTCATCACTTTCAGCAGTATTCAGAGTCAATCAGTGAAAATATGCAGAAACAAAAAAGATTGTGCTTGTAGACAGTTGATTTAACTGGCTCCTAATCAAACACATCCAAACAAGAACTAGGAGGGGGAGTACCTGAACTGATCAGATAATCAATAAACACCTTCCTGATTGTACTAAATTAAATTCCTTGTATAATATGGTACAGTTGTTAGAGGGTGTTTTAAATTTATTGTTTTGAACATTTTTCCAGAAAAGAATGAAACAAAATGCATGCACCAATAATGACAAAACTGCCCAATTCAGAACATTTCCATCATAAAAGACTACTCAAACTTCTACAATCCACCAGTATCAGTAAATATACACATATCTCTGCAGCTGGTTTTCAGACTCTACCACATGTAATCTAAACTACTTCCTTAGAATTACATTTGCAATGACACTCAATGTCACATCTCTTCGTTCTTCCTCTGAACTTTCAGCTTATTGGGATACGGCATTACTGCTTTTTCATGTAAGCCTACAGCATTAATGCAACTGTTACATTTTTCCAGGTTATGTCTGTAACAAGACTTTTTTTTTTTGGATTGTCATTATTCTACCTACTCCTCAAATGCAAAACCCTTAAAATAGTCTCATACCTTAAAAAATGGAACAACAGCATTTCAGTAGGATTTAAATGAATACCGAATGCTTCCTGCAAGATCAAAACAAAGACACTTAACAGTGTAGGTTACAGAAAATACAAGTTTTTCACAGAAAGTTATTCAGTAGAAATCCAGATACAGCAAAGATGTATCCTAATCCTAGTGCTTCCTTTCTAAACAAAAAGTATGAAGAGCTTGCATTGCAACAAACTGCCAGACTATAATGTCTATATTGTCACTTTTAAACGTGCAATGTTTTTACTCAAAAATGTAGAGTTAAGCATGACCCCTGTTACATGTATTATTACATTTTCTTGCAAAAACGAGAGACTGCAATATGTATGCCCTCCCGCCACACACATACACACAATCAAGACTTGTTTCCAAAGCAGAACCTTGACAAAGCACATCTAAAATGTGTTTGGTAAATTTTTGAACTGTTGTATTTATTTATTGATCCAGACCACAGAAGAAAATTAGATCAAAGGCTAGTACACTTCGGAAATATCTGGGCACTCCAATATCTAATGCCACACTAGAAAGTAAAGCAGAATAGTGCTGCATGCTTTCACCACACACACTGCAACTGAAGTGATATGCTTCATGAAATACCACTTGGCACACACACACACCACTTTGAAGTACCTGTATTTTCCCTGCAGCAGCACCAGCCAGCTTCTGAATTACACCAGTTCCTTCCCTTGCAGCAGCGAGATGAGATAGTTCCTTCCCTTGCAGCACCGAGGTGAGAGCACCAAATATGAATTCTGAGCCAGGAGCCAATTAGTGGCTATCTATCCAGGTACATGACTGCAGACATTGCAGTCCAATTTCCTTCCAGTCTATGCAGTTTGTAACCACATAGACATCTGGACATCAGTGTGCAGATGCGTTCTAATTGTAATCCGGACTGGTTAAATGGCAGTCAGGATAGGAAGCCACATGTGCAGTTCCAGTACTCATGGCTAGTTATTCTGTTTTCCTTTTACAGCTGAGGGGCTGCAGTCCTGCAGTCCAATAGCACAAGCCACTTCTGAGATGGTGAATCAGGTTTTCTTATCATTCTTCATGTACAGGAGGAACTTCCCACCAAGCCGTTGTCCTTTACTGAAAAGTAATACTCTAAGCAGCTTAAACAAAAAATGGCCTTTGAGAAAGGACTATGAGCAGGAGGAGGAGTCAAATGTCTGGATAGGTAACAGGACAGAGGAGGGTATGTTGCTCCTGCTCCAAAGGAAAAGTACCACACAGTATTGACAAGTAAAGTCTCTCTTCCACCCCCTACTACTTTCCTACTCCTCTCACTGCCAGCATTTTAGAAGGAAGATTATTTCTATTCAGAGAGCAGTGGTTCAACCTCCTCATTCAACTTTGGGTGAGGGGAGATAAATGCTTCAGGTTACAAGATTTAAGTTCAAGTCCTTTCTATCCTTTATGGGATTGTCGCTCCTTTCCCCAAAATGGGTCTCCTTAACAGGCCCAGTTCTGAGCTAGCTATCTCTTTGCATCTATAGAAAGAGTTTTCCAGCAGAATAAGGGAGGGCTTTAGAAGTCTGTTGCTGACCTTTCAGATTCAAACAAATTCCTAGTCATAACATTTCAGAACCCTAGCCTTGCAGATTGTACTCCCTGTACTACTACTACTGTGATCTGTTTTGTACTCCCTTCACTACTACTGCTGTGATCTCCTTTGTGTACTCCCTGTACTACTACTGCTGTGATCTCTTTTTTACTCCCTGTACTACTGCTGTGATCTCTTTTGTATTCAGAAAGCTCTACTGGCCTTCAGGAATCATCTACAACCAGGACAACTACTAATACGGACAGACAACACCACGGTTATGTGGTACATAAACAAGCAAGGGGGATCTCATTCCTACCCCCTTTGCAGACTAGCCATGGATCTATGGAACACAGCTCTAGCTTGCAATCTGGACCTTCAAGCTCAGTTTCTACCAGGGAAGCAAAACTTCCTGGCAGACAGTCTAAGCAGAAACCTTTCGGATCCACATGAGTGGATGCTGGACACCAAAATATTCAGGATGATAACAGCAGTCTGGGGATGTCCTCACATAGACCTCTTTGCACCCCATCTCAATCATCAACTACAGAATTTTTGCACCAGGATTTTCCACAAAGAAGCTTGGAAAGTGGATGCCCTGTCATTCAGTTGGAGGAACCTCTCGGGATGTGCTTTTCCACCTCTTCCTCTTCTTCCACGGGTATTATTAAAGATAAAACAGGACAAGCCCAAGATGATAATCTTGCTGGCTCCAAATTGGCCTTGACAGTTACCCAACTCTAAAAAACCTATGTCTGCAGCCCCCTTGGGTTTTACCTCAGTCTCCAAACCTTCTGTCCCAACATCAGGGTCAGGTTCTACACTCTCATGTCAGAACTCTCAGCCTGGCGGCCTGGTTAATCCAGGGCCTTTGATTTCTTCTTTCCTACCCAAGCAGGTTATGGATGTCATTTTAGAAGCCAGACATCCTAGCACTAGAAATTCTTATGCAGGAAAATGGAAAATATTTTGTTCCTGGATGCAGACTCAGGATTCTGATCCTCTTCTTCCGAACATTCCTTTAATTTGACTTTACTTGACAGATCTCTTACATAAGGGTCTCTCTTTCTCTTTCATTAAGATACATGCCTCTGCTATTTCTGCTCATTATAATACAGACCCTCCAATCTTTTCCCACTAGCTCATGAGACAGTTTCTCAGAGGAGCTAAGAACTTAAGACCTCCTAGATCTCCTCCCATTCCTGCTTGGGATCTCAACTGTGTTTTGGAAAAACTAACCTTGCCTCCTTTTGAGCCTGCTGCCTCTTCTGACATCAAGTTTTTATCTTGGAAGACAGCTATCCTGTTAGCCCTAACCTCTGCCAGGAGAGTTTCAGAGTTACAAGCTCTTATGGCTGTGGAACCTTATATTATTTTTCATCAAGACAGGGTGTCTTTGAGGACTAATCCTACCTTCATGCCTAAGGTGGTTTCCAAAGTGGCCTTAAATCAAACTATCCACTTGCCAACTTTTTTCCCCACTCCTCAAAATACAGGGGAAAAGAACTTACATTCCTTGGATGTACACAGACAACTACGTTTTTACCTGGACAGAACCAAGGACATCAGAAAATCAGAACAATTGTTTGTTTCTTATGCTTCAAGTTCCCAAGGTAAAGCCATTTCAAAACAGACCATTTCTAAATGGATTGCTCATGGAATCAGATTTTGTTATTCACACCATGGAAAGCAAATCCCAGGGAGTATACGGACTCATTCCATCAGAGCTGCTGCCACTTCTGCGGCCTTCCTCAGGGGAGTTCCTACCAAACACATTTTGGAAGCTGCTACTTGGAGTTCAGTGCATACTTTTTCTAAGCACTACAATTTGCCTCTCTACTCTAAGTCTAGGGCAGGCTTTGCCTCTGCAGTCTTGCAGGGCCTTTTAGCCGCCCCTTCTTCTTTATGACCACCTCCCTTTCTTTCAGCTTTGGGATTCTACCCTATAGTCATGACTGCAACAATGAAACACGATGAACATAGTGCAGTTGTGTGCACCTACCATAAATGTAGATGTTAGAGTGTCTTCACTGTTGCAGTCTGGGTTTCCCTCCCTCCTGTCCTCTCTTATTTTTACTTGTGTGGTTCCTTTTTTCACCATTCTTCTGAGGTGTATTTGCAAAGGATATGGGACCTTTCTCATTTTGGGACTCCTGACATCTGGGGCAAGAAAAACTGGAGAAGATGACGTCAGCTGTCAGCTTTGTACTTCTAGTGCTCTGACGTCAGGGAGCATGGTTGAACAGCCGACGCCGGACCCAGACTTTGGGATTCTGGCTGACCGAGGACTGCCTGCCGGCAGGGGAGAACCCTACAGTCATGACTGCAACAGTGAAGACACTCGAACATCTACATTTATGGTAGGTGTACACAACTGTACTTTCCTAGATCTCTTATAGTACCTTCTGTGTTCAGTGGACTACCATCAATGTGGTAATTCAAGGGAACCAAGTTTTTCCCAAGGGGGGTGATGACACATTTTTTGACATTGAGCTTAAGGCCATGGTTCTGACACCAGTCATTGGTCTCACTGAGGCCTTTCTGTAGGATGTCAACATCACTTGGGGAGTTAATAACTCCCAATTTGCAATCGTCTGCAAACATTGTCAGCTAGAGTCCCTTCGTGTTGGCCTTGACTTCAGAGAAGTAGATACCAAATAGGAGAGGACCCAGGACTGAACCCTGTGGGACTCGACTCATGACTGGCTGACGGCCTGACTTGGAGTCAGCTACTTTCACACTGTGGGTTCTATGCATGGAACAAACTACCAGTCTCATGGTCTGTCCTTCCAGCCACACAAAAAAAAAAGTTTAGTAAACAGCCTTTGTCATCCACATCAGGCTAGTAATTTGCATCAGCCAAAGGTAGATGAGTCTGCTGTGGCCATAGCTTGTTCCTCTGATCACTCATTTATCCAGGATCTCTCTGGTGTAGCACCTGCAGTCACTATGGATGGGGAGTTAACCAATTCCTCTACAGCTGTTGAAGTGCCATCATTTGGCAAGACAAACCACTCTGTCACTACAGAGAAAGGGGACAGGGAAGACTTCCTTGTTTGATCAGAATTTGTGCACATCCGTGGATATGCTGATGTTGCCATTAATAACACTGTTGACTTCGTCTTTCTTGTCAAAAAGAAAGAGAAATAGAAAACTTAACATGCATTTGCTACTCCTTAAATTTCTTTAGATAGGAATAATTTAATGGGTCTGGCAGAGGATTTAATTCAAGCTATTGATCCTTCTTATAAAGTGTAAAAAAATAAAAAGACGGTAAGGATCACCCAAAGATAACAAAAAGAACTTTAATGACAAAGCATTAAACAGTAAGCGCTTTCATCACACATAGTGACTTTTTCAGACTGAATAATGACAAAACTCACTGCTTATTTAAAGCAAATACTATCAAACTTCTAATTGAATAATTAAATAATTATGTATCCTTTAAATGATGCTTCAAGCCCATCTTTTTAAATAGGCTATAAACTCATCTCTGTTGTTTAAGCCAGGTGGAAAACAGGCATTTAATCTCACATGCCACATATACTCTCTCCAGCGTAATTCACTTTCTGCATCGAACCTTCTGTCATGATTACAAATTTCCTCAAGAACTATAAATTTAAACTTGATGCTGCATTTACTGTTAGCATAATGATTTGCTAAAGCATTCTTTAAATCCCCTATCTCAACAGCATGCTTGTGTTCATATACACGTTTATACAGTTCTCTGACAGTACGTCCAACATAAAAAGAAGGGCATGATTGAAATAAAATTAAATAAACAACATATTTGCTTTTACAACTAAAAGATTTTTTAAAACTATACCTAAAGCCATTAATAATGACTTCACATACATCTGTTAACAAATAATCACATAACTTTCAATTAAAACACTTAAACATCCCTAGCCTTTTAGTATTTGCACTAATAGATTTGTGCATCTTACTTTGAAACAAATTATTTTACATTTTTTGTACATAAACTGAGGTCTATCACCTAATCTATCCTTAAATTCAACTGAACTTTGTAATATTTTCCAATTATTGGTTATCAACTTCTTGATATTGTGACTATCAACTGAGTTGCTAATTTGCATACGGACACCAAAATCTTTCTTGCTTTTAACAGTTTCATTGGATATAGCTTCATTATATCTTATACAATTAACTTCTCTCAAAGCTTTAGTAATTACGTCAGAGGGATAACCTCTAAAACTAAATTTTTCACAAACAACTCTACTCTCTTTATCAAAATCACTATCATATTTAGTGAGTCTATTAACATGTATTAGTTCACTTTTTACAATATTATCTTTCATCCCTTTCGGATACATACTACTATACTGTAAATAGTTATTTTGAACTTCTTTTTTGAAAATCTTATTATAAATCTTTTCACTGCTCTTTATTACCTCTACATCCAAATATTTAATGCTAGTAGCACTAAACTCTGCTGTAAACTGCAAATGTGTTGATACCATTTAAATAAGTAATAAAATTATTTAAACAATTCAAATCCCCCTTCCATAAAAGAAAACCATCATCAATAAATCTGATATAGAATCTGATCTGATCAGAAAAAATACTTTATAAAATATTTGTTCTTTCCTAGCCTTGCATAAATAAATTAGCGTAGCTGGGTGCCATAGTGGCACCCATTGCTACGCCATTTGTCTGATGGTAAATGCGAATATAAAATTCAAAATAATTATAACTTAAAATTAAATCTAGCATTTCCATCAGTAAATCACTGTATTTCTTGAATAAACGTTCGAGTTGAGAAACTCTACCCTGACTACATCCAATCCTTCTGTATTAGGAAATAAATTCTCCTCACCACTACTAAAGACACCGAGGGTAGGCAAATGAACAAAGAAAAAAGACCTTAGGTGTCGTCCACAGCTTCAGGCTTCAGACTGTTAAGACACAATTTATTGATCAACTTAAGAAGTGAAGCTGACAGGATGTAAACTTCACTAGAATATGAGGAACTGTAAATAGTTAAGTATCCAAGCAGTTGTCATCCACAGCTTCAAACTTCAGGCTGTTAAAACTCAATTTATTGAAAGCTTAAAAAGTGAAGCTGACAAAATGCAAAATTCACTAAAATACTGAAATGATTAGCGTAGTAATTAACATCTACAACTTCTGGCTTCAAGTTGTTAAAGCACAGTTAATAAAGCTGACAAAAACATATACTTCACTGGAGTGTAAAAAGCTGATGGAATTGTCAAAGCATTGGTGGAATTGAAAGACTTGTTTTCCACTGTTAAGTCTCTGTATGGTTTTGATAACCTTCTACTTGTAACTATGGACATAACCAGTCTCTTTACTGTGATCCCCCATGAGTATGGCCTGAGGGCCTTACATGATTTTTTGATTAGACATAACTTAACAACAGAACCTCTTTGTTCTCTGCTGGAATTAGTCCTTGAGAATAACATCTTTATGTATGGAGATACCTTTTATTTGCAAACCTGGGGTGTGGCCATGGGAACTCCATGTGCCAACAGTTATTCAAACTTGGTCTTGGCTGAGTGGGAATTTAAAACCATCTTCAGTGATGGAAATATCTGGAAGAATGAACTTGTCTATTATGGGCGATGTGTGGATGATGTTTTTTGTTTATGGAAAGGAGGTATTGACCAATTGGATCTTTTTGTCAGCTTTATTAACAACAGCACTGACTTCCTTGAGTTCAAAATGAAACACTCATCCTCAGTTATAGATTTCTTGGATGCTAAGATACGTTTACATCCAGTTCAAGGTCTCTCTACTGGGGTACATAGGAAAGAGACCTGGCAAAATCATTTCTTACACAGGCAGAGCATGCATCCAAGACATATTTTTGATAACATCTTTGACAACCAAATCTTAAGAGTCTCAAGACTATGTACTGATGAGGAGGAATTCTTGGAAGAGCAATCCAATCTACGTAGATATCTGAAGGATAGGGCTTCCCAGGAATATAATTTTCCACCAATTTTACAGGTGCAAGCCTATAGAAAGCAAAGAGGTCAACCTTATTACTCAGAGAGGTCTGAACAAGCTCCACGAAGACAGTCTAATGACACAACACCTCAACAACTTAGATGTATGCTTACTTACAGTTCAGACAATCGACAGGTCTGTGAAGTGATCAGGAAATTTTGGCCGATTCTGACAGCGGATGACAAAATAAAGAACATTGTTGGAGAGAGACCCAAGTTTCTCTATAAGAATAAAAAGAATATCAAGAGATTACTATGCCATAAAGATGGCTTTAAACGTGGTGGTCCACTATCAGACCGCAAAGGTACTTTTAAATGCTGCAGATGCAAAGCTTGTCCTTACTTAGATACTAGTAATACTTTCTTCCATCCAGTATCTGGACGCAACTTTCATCTCGATGTTTATGCTGATTGTACTACTAGCCGCATTATCTATTTGGCTACCTGTTGCAAGTGCCAAGCTTTTTATCTTGGTAAAACTGACCAATGACTAAAGGATCGTATTTTACGACATGTCAGAGACATTGATCAGAAAGTTCCACATAATGCCTTAGCAGCACATGTATTGGTCCATCCTACGCATAATTTCTTGTTTAAAGCTGTGGAAGTGGTCACCCAAAATATCAGGGAAGGAGATGTCCATAACAGGACAGAGATGAGAGAGATATTTTGCATTAATTTTAGAGCCAATCGACCCCTAGGTCTCAGTACAATAGTACCTCTCAGACCTGTTCTAAAATCTAGAAGAAACCTACCAAACATTAATACATGATTCGAGCATTTTTAACATTGAACTACATCACAAGAGACAAATCTCCACTTTGAACATTTACTTTTGTCCTGTGTCTTTAAGAACACTAAAGACAATTAGCTACCAGCTCTTGATTGTGTTTCCTTTATAAACAGGAAGAGCTAACCACACTTTTATACGATCTGAAGGCGGCATCTGCCGAAAGCGCTTATCGTCTGGACAATTTCATCAGCTTTTTACACTCCAGTGAAGTATATGTTTTTGTCAGCTTTGCTTACAAAGCATCTATTAACTGTGCTTTAACAACTTGAAGCCTGAAGTTGTGGATGTTAATTACTAGGCTAATTATTTCAATATTTCAGTGAAGCTTGCATTTTGTCAGCTTCACTTTTTAAGCTTTCAATAAATTGAGTTTTAACAGCCTGAAGTTCGAAGCTGTGGATGAAAACTGCTGGGATACTTAACTATTTTCAGTTCATCATATTCTAGTGAAGTTTACACCCTGTCAGCTTCACTTCTTAAGTGATCAATAAATTGTGTCTTAACAGTCTGAAGCCTGAAGCTGTGGATGACACCTAAGGTCTTTTTTCTTTAATCCTTCTGTATTAGGTATCATAGTGTATAAAGACTGGATGTCGAGAGTAACTAATATATAATTTTCTGCTATTAACAAATTATCCACCTTCTTTTTAAAATCAAATGTGTCTGATGAAGGTTGGACCATTTTTTAACAATTCTCTGTAGATGTCTATCAATATAAATAGCTAGTCCCTCAGTCTTGCTGTTCACCTTGGACACAATCGGTCTAAGGGGTGGATCATTTAAACTCCTATGTATTTTTGGTAAGCCAAATATACGGCTCAACTTGGGGGTATCTGTTCTTAAATTTTTCTGACCTCATCTGTGATTCTATTGGTATAAAATCACTCCTCTACTATAGAATCAACAAACGCAAATGACTTTCTGATTTCAGAAAAGAAAACTTTTTTGTAAAATTTTGTGTCAGCTAACATATCATACATCTTGCGTTCATATTCAAGCCTATCTAGCAGTACCAAAGCTCCACCCTTATCTGCTTTTGTAATTAAAATGTCCACATTATTCAAGAGGTACTTAAGAATACTGTTTTCATGTTTGTTCAAATTACAGTATCAAAAAGTTAATGACCAATAATTGGAAAATATTACAAAGTTCAGTTGAATTTAAGGATAGATTAGGTGATAGACCTCAGTTTATGTACAAAAAAGCTAAAAGTTTTAAGAATTTGTTTCAAAGTAAGATGGACAAATCTTAGTGCAGATACTAAAAGGCTAGGGATGTTTAAGTGTTTTAATTGTAAGTTATGTGATTATTTGTTAACGGATGTATGTGAAGTCATTATTAATGGCTTTAGGTATAGTTTTAAAAAATCTTTTAGTTGTAAAAGCAAGTATGTTGTTTATTTAATTTTATGTCAATCATGCCCTTCTTTTTATGTTGGACGTACTGTCAGAGAACTGTATAAACGTGTATATGAACACAAGCATGCTGTTGAGATAGGGGATTTAAAGAATGCTTTAGCAAAGCATTATGCTAACAGTAAATGCAGAATCAAGTTTAAATTTATAGTTCTTGAGGAAATTTGTAATCATGACAGAAGGTTCGATGCAGAAAGTGAATTAAGCTGGAGAGAGTATATGTGGCAAGTGAGATTAAATGCCCGTTTTCCACATGGCTTAAACAACAGAGATGAGTTTATAGCCTATTTAAAAAGAAAGGGCTTGAAGCATCATTTAAAGGATATACGATTATTTAATTTTCTAATTATTGAATTAGAAGTTTGATAGTATGTGCTTTAAATAAGCAGTGGTTTTTGTCATTATTCAGTCTGAAGAAGTCACTATATGTGATGAAAGCACTTACTGTTTAATGCTTAGTCATTAAAGTTCTTTTTGTTATCTTTGGGTGATCCTTGCCGTCTTTTTATTTTTTTACATTTTTCACGTTAAGTACGGCTACTGCTTGGTGTTTTATTTGTCTTCTTATAAAGTGGTTTCTTGTAGAAAAATGAGGGATACTTATTTGCCAAAAGAGATTTCAGATTTGGAATCTGGACAGAAGGATGAGGGAACAGATACAAGGATGTTCATCGTGTTTCACTGTTGCAGTCCAAACCAATGGGTTATCCAGCTCCCAGTAGCCCTCGATCAGCCAGAATACCAAAGGTAAGTAAAAATTACTTCGGCTGCCGTCAGTTGTAAACAACATCAGGGTGTCTGAAACAAAAGGAGGCAGCCAACGTCACTTCCTCAGTCTTCCTTGACGTGGAGCCCGAAGCAGAAGCATTTCTTGCACGAGTGCCGATCGGCAGTTTACTGTTTCCGACTACAAAGTTAAAGTCAACTACAGTTAAGTACCCTGTTGGGGATCCTCATTTTTTGCCTTAACGAATGTCAGAAAAGGTTAATAATTGTCTTACCTGTGGAAAGCAGAGTCCCCATAGAGATTTTCATTCCTATTGTATTATTTGTTTAGGCCTTGACCACGACGTTCCTAATTGTGATCTCTGTGCTTCCTTTAATCCGCGTACTATTCGTCGTCTGGCTAAGCTTTTAGCTAAACATTTTGGAGTTTGGCCTAAGTTTGTCGGTATGGCATCCGCTGGTCTTCAGGCTTTGGATATCCCCAAGAAACATAAAGATAAGGACAACGACAGGCTTCCGAAGGTCAAGTCCTCGGATGATGTTAAGTTGGTAGTCAGTGAGGCACCTTTGCAGCCCCTGCAGCCCACAGATTTTCAACTGCAGGCCTCGATTGAGACAATTTCAGAAGCCCCCAGGCCTCTGGCTCCCATTTTTCATTCTGACCTTCCACCTGTTGCCTCTTCAGCTGGATCCGGTACCCGCTAAGCTGACTCTGGTGTCTGAGGCCTCCGTTCTTCATTCAGACATCAAGCACATACCAACAACTTTGGCTGCAACTTCAGCAGTTGCCAGGACTCCTGAGTCTTTCAGACTTGCAGATAAATCTTCCAGTCATAAGCCTGTGAAGAAACAGGCTCCAGTTTCCTCTCATTCCCCTCATTGTCAAATGGTTAAAATGGTTGATGACCTTTTTACTCTTATTAGGGGTTCACAGCCTCTTCCTTCAAAAAGAGGTAGGGATGTTTCTCCTGAGGCTTTGTCTTATTCAGGTTCTGATACTTCTAGCATTTCTATTGATGAAGAGTTCTAGCATTTCTATTGATGAAGAGGAAGTTTCTCAGACTTTCTCTCCTTTTGAGGATTCAGATGCAGAGGAGTCCATCCCTTCTGCTCCTCCTCCAGAAGATTTCTCTTTTGGTAATACTTTAAATACTCTCAGGGAGCATTTCAAATGGGAATGTCAGGATTATCCCCATTCTAAGAAAAGGAGTCGGGAATTTTTTGATTTGCCTCAGCGTAAGCCTTTAGCTATCCCACCTGTGTTGGAGGTGGTTGATGATGTTTTTCTGGAAAATTCCTTGACTCCAAATTTGGTTCCTCCTGCTCCTAGGAAACCTGACAGGTACTATAGAGTCCCTGATTCTCATTTGTTTCTTTTCAGGAATCCGTTGGCTGATGCAGAGGTTATTTCTCAAGGACCTAAAGGAGTTATGGCCACTGTTACTAAAAATCCTGTTCCTTCTGACAGGGAATCTAGGAACCTAGATAGGTGGGGTAAAAAGTTTTATACCTCTGCCACTCTTGCTATTAGGTCTACTAATTGTCTGTTTCATATGAAGAAGTATCAGCAGCACACCTTGGAAGCTATTAAGTCTAGGATAGCAGGTGTGCCTTTGTTGGTGGAGAGTAAGGATATACAAGATTTGCTGAATTCTGCCAGTCTTGTCAATAAACATTCATTTCATTGTGGTTTTGCCATTCTAGAAGCCTACTGTAGGACTACAGCTACTGGCTCTGTTATTAGAAGGCATGCTTGGCTCAGGGAACAGCCCCTACCAGAGCCTGTTAAGGCTAGCTTTTGGATGTACCTTTGCATAGGGACAGTCTTTTTTGCAGCAAAGCAGAGGAAGTGCTCAAAAAGATGAAAGACAAGGCCAAGTCTTTGCAGACAGTTAAACACTTTCTGCAAGTTCAGCCTCCTCGCTTTAGCAGGAATTACTCTTCTAAGAGTTGGATGTTCCCTGATACCAGCAGACAGAAACATTCTAGGACTAGAGGTTACAAATCTTCTAGGGGACAGATGGCTACCCCTCAAAGGTCTAAGCGTTGGCAGGCATCCTCTTCCAAGGTGGGAAGTTCTAAACCTGCATCTCCATCTAAACATTCTCAATGACTCTGTCCAACTTCTGCCTGTTCTTCCCTGCCCAGAGAGTCCTTTAGGGGGAAGGTTGGCCTTTTTTGCAAATGTCTGGGCCACCATCACGGACGACAAATGGGTACTCAGAACTGTATCCGTAGGACACAAGTTTTCTTTCCTTACCTTTCCAGTACCCAAAGGATTCCCAGACACTCCTCCAAACCAAAGGGCAGAAGTAGAAAAACAAATTTTGTCTCTGTTACATCTGGGAGCAATAGAATCAGTTCCTGCTCAGCAGGTAGGCCAGGGTTTCTATTCCAGACTTTTCCTAGTTCCAAAAAAGAAGGCACCTGGCATCCTATCCTAGATCTATCCATCCTGAACTCTTTCTTGTTAATTTCAAAATTTGAAATGCTCACTCTGCATCAGTTGCTGCCATTGTTAGAAAAGGATTCCTGGCTGGTAACATTGGATTGCAAAGAAGCTTATCTGCACATCCCTATCAGGGAAAGTTGCAGGCAATACCTTTGTTTCAGGGTGGGCAAGCAACATTATCAATTCTCTGCGCTTCCCTTTGGCTTATCTACTGCTCCCAGAGTTTTCACAAAGTGCCTGGCTCCAGTCATTGCTTTTTGCAGGCAGAAGAAAATTCAGATTTATCCATACTTGGATGACTGTCTAATTCAAGCAAATTCTTAGGAACAACTGTTAAAGGATCTAGAATTTGTAAAGTCTCTTCTCTCTTCCCTGGGTTACACTCTCAATGAGGAAAAATAAAAACTGGTGCAATCCAAAGCGATAACATTCCTGGGAGCGAGTCTGAACACAGCCGCCCAGATGATACATCTCACCCAGGAGAAGCAGACAACTCTTTCAGTTTACTTCTAGGACTTGGCAAGCCTGTCCCAGCTCCCTGCAAGCTCTGGGATTCATGGCCTCTTGCATTCTCATGATTCCATATGCAAGACTGCATATGAGGAAATTGCAATGGTACCTCGAGAACATTTGTTGTCAACACACACAGGACCTGGATGTGATCATTCCTCTGCTTCCATGTCTGCAGACAGAGTTTCTATGCTGGGCAATGGCCTGTCTACAGAACAAAAGCATGCCTTTTCGCCCACCACTTGCCACTCAAGTTCTTATCACAGACGTATCGGACTACACCTCGGGAGCTCACCTGGATGGCAGATGCATACAGGGAAGTTGGAATGCCCAGCAGATGCACCTGCACATAAATTTAAAGGAGTTGATGGCAGTCCAGCAGGCCTTACTAGCTTTCAAACATCTTCTTTCTCCAGGGACCCTGCTTGTCAGGACGGACAACATCACAGTCATGTGGTACATCAACAAGCAGGGAGGGACTCATTCTTACCTCCTGTGCAGAAAGAGCATGAGTCTTTGGTCCATAGCAGCATCCCTGGGCCTGCATCTCCTAGCTCATTTTTTTCCAGGAAGGCTCAATGTTTTAGCAGACCAATTGAGCAGACAGACCCTGTATCCTCACAAGTGGCAGCTAAACAGAGCAGTTTTTTTACAGCATCATGCAACATTGAGGCACTTCTCAAGTGGATCTTTTCTCCCTTCTCCAAACAACCATCTTCTACCTCTTTTTTGCACCAGACAGCATCACAACAGAGCCTGGAAAGTGGATGCTCTGTCCTTCCCTTGGATGCTGCTGTCAGGTTATGCCTTCCCTCCTCTTCCTCCTCTTCCCAGAGTATTATTGAAGATCAGGGATGAACGACCAAAGACTATTCTCATAGCTTCGGACTGGCCCAGACAGAATTGGTATCCACTGCTTCGCAATCTCTCCCAATTTCCTCCTTGGCATCTTCCTCTGAAGCCAGATCTTTTGGTTCAGGAAGGGGGAAACATACTGCATCCTCATCTTTAGTCTCTCCATTTGGCAGCATGGCTCATTGTATGATTCCGTCCTTTTCTTCTTCCCTTTCCCAGCAGGTGGTTGACGTGCTGAGGGAGGCCAGGAGGCCTAGCACTAGGAAGTCTTGTGCTGGCAAATGGGAAATATTCTCTCATTGGATGCAGGCTAAAGGGGAATCTTCTTCTCAGCCTACCCTTCCTCTGATCCTGGAATACCTGACTGATTTGCTTCAGGATGGTCTTTCTTTTTCCTCTGTCAAAATCCATGCTTCAGCCATTTCTGCTCATTGTTCTTTTGAACAACCCATTTTCTCACATTCCCTGATGAAAATGTTCCTCAGAGGTGCTTGCAACTTAAAACCTCCCAGAAGGGCACCTACTCCAGCCTGGGATCTTAATTTTGTTCTAGAGAAACTCACTCTTCCTCCTTTTGGACCAGCTGCCACTACAGATTTAAAGTTTCTCTTGTGGAAAACTGCCTTCCTCTTGGTTATAACTTCGGCAAGGAGGGTTTCGGAGCTGCAGGCTTTGATGGCTGTGGAGCCTTTTCTTGTTTTCCATGCAGATAGGATCTCTCTGAGGACCAACCCCTCCTTTATGCCTAAGGTGTTTTCTAGCCTGACTCTTAATCAGTCTATACACCTTCCTACCTTCTTTCCTAATCTTCAAAATAGAGGTGAAGGAATCCTACATTTTCTTGATGTGCTGTGCATAGACAGCTCAAGTTTTACCTGGACAGGACTAAAGACCTTTGGAAATCAGCACAGTTATTGGTCAGTTTTGCCCCTGGAGCTCAGGGCAAGGCTATTTCTAAGTAAACCATTTCTAAATGGCTTGCCCATTGTATTACTTTTTGTTATTCCTTTCATGGCAAGGTTCCTCCTCAAGGGGTTAGGAGCCACTCAACTAGAGCAGCTTCCACTTCTGCAGCCGTTTTAAGGGGTGTCCCTACTAAAGACATTTTGGAGGCTACCACATGGTCTTCTGTTAATACTTTCACAAAGCATTATAATTTGCCTTTGTTTTCAAGAGCCAGGGCAGGGTTTGCCACTGCTGTTCTGCAGGGCATTATGTCCAATCCTTGATTCTGTTGGTTCCTCCTCCCTTTTCTGTGGGCTTTTGTAATCAACCCATTGGTTTGGACTGCAACAGTGAAACACGAAGAACATGGTACAGTTGTGTACACTTACCATAAATGTAGATGTTCGAGTGTATTCACTGTTGCAGTCCTGGTTTCCCTCCCTCCTTCCCCCTTTTCTCTTTTCCTAAGGTGCAGGTTAAATTTGGTATTTGCCAAAATGGCTTTTGGTTTAAGCCTTGTTTTCTGGGGGCTTCTGACTGTTATGGCAAGAAAGACTGAGGAAGTGACATAGTCTGCCTCCTTTTGTATCGGACGCCCTGATGTCCTTTACAACCAACAGCAGCCTATGTCATTTTTACTTACCTTTGGTATTCTGGCCAATTGAGGGCTAGCTGGAGCCGAATAACCCATTGGTTTGGACTGCAACAGTGAATACACTTGAACATCTACATTTATGGTAAGTGTACACAACTGTACTTTTTTTCATCAGCTGTCTGATTCAGACTCTGAGAAGAGCTCAGATGTCCTTCAAGGATGCATCTGCAGTCCTAACATATGGGTTGCCCTGCCTCAGGCAGCCCTTCGGTCGGCCGGATTCCAAAGTCTGGGTCTGGCCTCGGCTGATGTCGCACTTCACCCGACGTCATAGCTGCTGTTTATTGGGTATAAAGGCATCAGCTGACGCCATTTTCCCCAGTCTTTCTTGCCGCGTGGTGCCCGAAGCAGAAGCTGTTCGCAAGTGCAGGTCGGTCAGATCCAGAGATTTCTACTACCGAAGACTTCTAAAAAGCTAAGTACCCCGTTGGGGACTCTTTCTTGCCTCAGCCGATGTCAGAAAAAGTAAATAATTGTTTAACTTGTGGGAAACAAATACCTCATAAGGATTTCCACTCTTACTGCCTTCCTTGCTTAGGCCCAGACCACGACGTATCAGCTTGTCTAGCCTGTGCTTCCTTCAACCGACGGACACTTAGACGTCGGTCGGAGTTTGCAGAGGAGTTTTTTGGTCCCACTTTTGCTTACAAAATGCCGTCGGAGACTCCAGCTACACAAATAGCTAAAAAGCACAAGGAAAAGGACCGACACTCGTGGTCCGCGGTTTCGGCTGAAACCGCGGTTAGGCCAACCGCGAGTGTCTCGGTTTCGGCTGAAACCGAGTCCTCGGTTCTTCCTTCGGCCGAAAGCATACCTCCTATAGCCGAGGCCTCACAGAGCATGGTCGAATCTGCTACTGAAATTACTGCTACAGAAGCAGGCACCCAGGATTTGTCAGATACTATTCCTTTAGACATATCTACCCCTGCACGTGGGGCTGCTAGACCCCCTGCTTCTATGTCCATCAAGGCTTTTGCCAGGGCTAAAGCAGCTAAATCTTCTAAGGCCTTACCTGCTAAAACTACCCCACATAGGCCTACCTCTAGTTCACAAATACTCAGCCTGGCTGAGGATCTCATTTCTCTGATCAGGGGATCCCAACCTCACCCAGACAGGGCCTCTCAACCCCCTTCAGGTAAGAGGCCTAGGACTTAACCCCTGGAACCTGTCTCTACAGACTATTCCTCGGAGGATTCGGACATTACAGACCCTCAGGAAGGCCCATATTCTCCTTATGAGGATTCTGATGCAGAAGACTCCATTCCTTCTGCGTCTCCTCCTGAAGAATTTTCTTTTGGGGAAACCTTACATGCTATGAGGGAGCATTTCCAATGGCAGGGCCAGGATTTTTCAGATTCAAGGAAAAGGCTAAGGACTTTTTTACACTTAAAACAGCATAGGCCTTTAGCCATTCCTCCAGTACTAACAGTAGTTGATGATGCATTTAATGATGCCTGTACTGCTCCTGATTCTCTTCCTCCGGCCCCTGCCAAGCCTGACAGATATTACAGGGTCCCGGACACACACTACCATTTGTATAAGGCTCCTGTTGCAGACCCCGAAACCATTTTACAGGGCCCGAAAGGTGTGGCAGCTGCTTCTGCCAAAAACCCTCTCCCCTCTGATAGGGAATCTAGAGCATTAGAGAGATGGGGTAAAAAGGTTTATACTTCTGCTGCTCTTTCGGCTAGGGCCTTAAACTGTCAATTTCACATGATTCAGTATCAAGAATTTTTGTTAGACCAGCTAAATAAAAAACTGTCCTCTCCTGAACCTATAGACCGCAAGTCTCTTCAGGATTTGGTACATAACTCTCAGCAGGTCAGTAACCATTTTTTAAAATGTGGCTATGATGCACTGGAGGCTTCCTTTAGATCAGCTATGACTGGAACAGTGATTCGAAGACATGCATGGTTAAAAGAACAATCTTTACCAGACCATGTTAAATCAAAACTCCTAGATGCTCCCATGGAGAAACAAAGTTTATTTGGCTCCCCTGCACAGGAGGTTCTTAAGAAGGTGGAAGAAAAAGCAAAATCTGTCCAAACAGTCAAGGATTTCTTACAGGTCCAACCTCCGAGGTTTAGCAGAAATTGGCCTTCGAAAAATTGGTCCTTTCCAGACAACTTCAGAGCACAGAGAGGCAGAAATAGACGTCCAAGAGGCAGAAATCAATCTAGGGGTGCCTACAGGGGACGTCAGTGGCAACCTACCAATCAGAGAAGTACTGCCACAGATTCAACTATAACCACCTCCACAGGACAGACACAATGACTTGGCTCTGATACCGCCTACCAGGGAACAACTGGAAGCTCCCTTGGGCGGAAAGCTTGCTTTATTTTCAGACAACTGGCATTACATTACAGGAGACAAATGGACTTTACAAACAATAGACATGGGCTACAGGTTTCACTTCTACACTCTACCAAAAAAGAGGGGAATGCCAAACCTACCACCAAACCAAAAAACAGACGCTCTAAGACAAATCAACAACTTACTAAGGATGAGAGCTATAGAAAAGGTGCCACCTATGGAACAAGGCCAAGGATTTTACTCCAGGCTTTTCCTGGTACCAAGAAAAGAAAATCAATGGAGACCTATTCTCGACTTGTCCACACTGAACACATACCTCATTGTTCCAAAATTCAAAATGCTGACCCTCCAGCAGCTTCTTCCCATGCTGGGAAAGGAGTCTTGGCTGGTGACTCTAGATCTCAAGGAGGCATACCTGCACGTCCCTATACGACCAGATTGCAGAAGACACCTCAGATTTCTTGCAGGATCAGAGCATTATCAATTCTCAGCATTGCCCTTTGGCTTATCTACTGTGCCCAGAGTATTCACGAAATGCCTGGCATCAGTAATTGCTCATTGCAGACTTCAGGGAATTCAGATTTACCCATACCTGGACGACTGCCTAATACAAGCGGACAACAAGGCAAAATTAACAAAAGATTTGGAAAATGTCATACAACTGTTGCAAGCCTTGGGATACACAGTCAACATGCAGAAGTCAAGACTAGTGCCATCCCAAAGGATAACATTCTTGGGGGCAGAACTGGACACATCAACTCAGATGGCCTTTCTCACAGAAGAAAAACAAAAACAACTACCAGGCTATTTCATGTCATTAACAAAACAAACTCAGCGTACTGCAAGGAAAGTCCTGCAAGCCCTGGGTTACATGGCATCCTGCATAATATTGATTCCGCATGCCAGGCTACATATGAGAAAGTTACAATGGTACCTAAGGAATGTATGGTCACAACACCAGCACAGTCTAGAAGACCAGATTCCAATAATTCCATGCCTGAAGCA
Source organism: Protopterus annectens (assembly GCF_019279795.1). NCBI lineage: Eukaryota > Metazoa > Chordata > Ceratodontiformes > Protopteridae > Protopterus > Protopterus annectens. The sequence continues at coordinate 95,954,714 of NC_056736.1, forward strand.
AGAATTCCTGTGGTGGGCTCAGGCCTGTCAGTTTAACAGAGTTTTGCCTTTCCACAAACCACAGCCAAGCCAGACCATCACCACGGATGCCTCAGACCTAGGATGGGGGGCTCACATGATGGACAAGTGTATACAAGGCCTGTGGACCCAAGACCAGCTGAATCTACACATAAATCTAAAGGAGATGCTGGCAGTGAAATATGCGATCCAGGCATTCAGACCACTTCTTCAACAGGGTCATCTGCTCATAAGGACAGACAATACCACAGTCATGTGGTACATCAACAAACAGGGAGGTACGCATTCATATCCTCTATGCCGGATGGCAATGGACCTGTGGAATGTGGCCCTGAACCTCAACATTCTACTTCAGGCCAGATTTGTACCAGGAAAAGAAAATTCTCTAGCAGACACCTTAAGCAGAACTACCACGGATGCTCACGAATGGATGCTGCATCCAGATATTTTCAAAGCCATAACAAAGAAATGGGGACTACCACATATAGACCTGTTTGCCTCCCCACACAATCACCAATTGAAGAAATTCTGCACAAGAGCAAACCACCCACTTGCTTGGAGGGTGGACTCACTTTCCTTCAGCTGGAAAAACCTGACAGCATATGCATTTCCACCTCTTCCCTTGATGTACAAAGTTCTACTGAAGATCAAAGAGGATCAACCAAGGGTAATTCTGATAGCTCCAGATTGGCCGAGACAACATTGGTACCCGCTACTGAGAAGCATGTCTCGGACACACGCATGGCATCTACCTCTATGTCCCTTACTACTAACACAGGACAACTACAAGATCCTACATCCAAACTTGAAAACACTGCAGCTAGCTGCTTGGAATATTGCATAACACAAAACAACCCAGATTTATCTCAGAGGGTTAAGGACATTATCCTGGAGGCACGCAGACCCTCCACAAGGAAGACTTATTCAGCCAAGTGGAAAAGATACCTCATTTGGAGTGCAGCAAAGGGAGAAAATGTCTCATTGGCAAACATAGCACACATCCTGGAATATTTAGCAGAGCTGTTCCATAATGGCCTGTCTTACTCTTCCATTAAGATTCATGCATCAGCAATTTCAGCAGAATACAACTTGGATCCTCCTGTCTTCTCTCATCCTCTACTCAGGCAGTTCTTGAGAGGAATCAAAAATGTAAAGCCTCCAAGGAAACCGCCTTTACCTACATGGGACCTCAACTTTGTGCTGGAAAAGTTAACTCTTCCCCCTTTTGAACCAGCAGCAACAGCAGAATTACAATTCTTGTCTTGGAAAACTGCTTTCCTACTAGCAATCACTTCAGCAAGAAGGGTATCTGAGTTACAGGCATTAATGGCAGTACAACCCTTCCTTATCTTCCATCAGGACAGAGTCTCTCTGAGAACCAACCCTACCTTTATGCCAAAAATGGTCTCCAGAGTATCATTGAACCAAGCGATTCATTTACCTACATTCTTCCCCAACCCACAGAACAGGGGGAAAGACTGCTACATACCTTGGATGTGCACAGACAATTACGCTACTATCTGGACAGAACTAAGACCAGCAGAAAAACTGACCAGCTTTTGGTAGCATATGCAACAGGAATGCAAGGAAAAGCAATTTCAAAACAGACAATCTCAAAATGGATAGGAGATTGCATTTGTTTTTGTTACTCTTTTCATGGAAAGACAACTCCTGATAATATCAGACCTCATTCCACAAGAGCTACAGCCACCACTACAGCTTTCCTACGAGGAGTGGCTACCAAAGACATTTTAGAAGCTGCTACCTGGAGCTCCGTGCATACATTTGCCAAGCATTACAATCTTCCTTTATACTCTAGATCCCGAGCAGGCTTTGCAACTGCTGTTTTGCAAGGGATCTTAACTACACCATCTTTATCTTAGTGCCTCCTCCCCCACTTTGGCTATGGTATTCTACCCATATGTTAGGACTGCAGATGCATCCTTGAAGGACATGGTACAGTTTTGTACCTACCATAAATGTAGATGTCCGAGAGGTATGCATCTGCAGTCAGGATTACCCACCCTCCTTCCCCTCTGTGGTACTCCTAGGGTATTTACCCATCTTTCAGCTAGCTGGGGGAATCTGTTATGGTGTATTTGTTTGTATATATGTATATATATATATATATATATATATATATATATATATATATATATATATTTATTTATTTATTTATTTATATTGTTTGCTCTCTACTGTTTGGAATTATTTGCATTTATCCAAATTTAGCCTTACTAGAGGGCACCTGGCATCTGGGGCAAGAAACACTGAGGAAAATGGCGTTGGCTGATGCCTTTATACCCAATAAACAGCAGCTATGACGTCGGGTGAAGTGCGACATCAGCCGAGGCCAGACCCAGACTTTGGAATCCGGCCGACCGAAGGGCTGCCTGAGGCAGGGCAACCCATATGTTAGGACTGCAGATGCATACCTCTCGGACATCTACATTTATGGTAGGTACAAAACTGTACTTTTCTGATTCTCCCTGTGAGAGGTTCTTTTTCTCTGAGATTATTTCCAGAATGTGCCAGTGTTTTCAGATGGTAGGACACTAAGGTTTATTAATCCCTCAGAAAATATATTCAGCTGTTATAGAAGGAATTTCCAGAACCTTTACCCATTCTTTCATTTCTGGAGGATGTGTGTGTCACTGCCTGTAATTTTTCTGTTAGTCAGCCTGCTGCCCACCAGTCTTTTAAGTTTTTATACATTCATCCTAAACCTGACCCAGCAGTGATAGCTTTAGTTAGTCCTACTGCTGCTAAACAACTGGTTAGTTCCAATCCTACTCTTTCTGCCAAGGATAGGAAGATTATTGATAAGCATGGGAAAAAAGTGCATGTATCTGCAACTTTGATTTTCTGAATTTTAAATTATCCGGCTCTTACGTTAAAGCCTATTATGACTAATTGTGAAAGTAGAAGGAATATTTTGTCTGCAGTTTTTTTTTTTTTGTGAGGAAACCGCTACTTTAGAAAACTTAGTTTCTTCTATTGCAAAGGTAACTACTCATTCTTTATGGTATGTATGACTCATTTGATTATTCTTCCAGGGCTATGGCTACTGGTAATGTTTTGAGGAGGTTTGCCTTGCTGCATTCTCAGAACCTACCAAATGATGTGAAAAATGAGATTTTAACTTCTCTATCTTGATATTTAGTTTATGGTACCTCTTCTGCAGAGGTAATTAAAAAGTGTGACGAAAGGAATAAGTTGATACAGGGAATTTCTATTTTTTTTCAGTCCTCCTTTTCCAAATTTTCCAGTGGATTCTCTAACCATCTCATCCAGTTTCAGCAAGGAAACAAAATACAGTAAACCATCTCATCAAACTATGGATAAACAGAAGTTTAAGAAGAAATGGCAGGGGGTACCAAAACGAATTCAGGACCCCCCCCCAAAAAATCAAGGAAGGTTCGACAAATCAGAATCACTGTTTGAGACCTTGATCCCCCTCCAACCATGGCTGTCCCTTTTCCCTTCCAGAAAGTCTGAATCTCCACTTTTCTCTTTGTTAACAGTCTCAGACAAATGGGTTCTGAAGATCATTCATCAAGGTAACAGATGACAGTGGGAGGAATTCCCTCCTTTCCAGGGATAATTCCTCAACCACCAGACCAGACTCCTTTATTTCTCCTGTACATCAACACATGCTGCCCCAGGGAGTGATAGCATCAGTTTCTCATTCCTAGGCTGGAAAAAAGGTTTTATTCAAGGATATTTTTAGTGCCAAAGAAAGAAGATATGTTGAGACCAGTTGTGGATCTTTCTTTCCTAAACCTGTGTATGATAGTGCCCTAGTTCAAAACAATGTCAGTTCACAGTCTGTTACCTCTTCTTCCTCATTCATGTTTCCTAGTAACACTAGATTTAAAAGATCCTTATCACATCCCTATTCATCCAGACTTCAGGTTATTCTTAAATTTCTCTGTTTATGGATCACGTTATCATTTCTCTGCCTTACTCTTTGGCCTACCCATTATGTCAAGAAAATTCAGAAAATGTCTAGCTCCAGTTATAGCTCATTGCAGACTACAAGTTATCCAAAGTTTCCATATTTTTTACAATTAATATGTGATATTGAGTTTGAATAAGTTACATTATCAGCAACTATTCATGCTAAGGATTTATATTCTGTGATACTGCATGAAGTGGTTTTTCCAAGGATTAACCACTCACATTGATGGATATTTTGTTATATAAAATGAAGTTAATATGAGAATTTAAGTCTTCTATTTATTGTAAACCTACTTTTTCAAATTCATCCATCTGTTTTAAATAGCTGTAACCCATATACACTAGTTTGATTAAAGGACAGATGGTGAGGCTTTCTTGGATGATTTGTGAACTAGTGTTATTGAAATGAACATGTTCGATGATATGCTATATGAAAGAGGTTTCCCAGTGAAACTTGTTGAAAGGGTTGGAAAAGTAGTAATTGCTAAGGGTGAATCAGTTTTAAGCCCATTTTAAAAGGAGGAATTTTAAAGAACAACAGAAATATAAATGTTAGTGCAACATTTGACAAAGTGCTAGTTTTACCATTTAACTGTCATTGTGGTAAAATGAAATTAATCATGACTAAAAATTGGAAATTACAAGTCAATTCACATGTTGTACTGAATAATTATCTGGATAATAATATTAATTTTATTTTTAAAAGGAAAAGAAATCTTAAAAAATTTTAGAAGGAGTTGTTAATATTATGAAAGGTTCCTGTAAAATGGTGCGGTACCTGTTCCTATTGCCCATATAGTAATACTGTTGAAGTGGAAGTTGTATTTATTGCCTGGAAAATATAATTGTAATACATCAGGAATGGTTTATTTGGCCACATGTGAGTCTTGCCATGCTTTTTATGTTGGCAAGACCAAGAGACCTTTGAAATGCTGTATATACGAGCATCCTTATATGTAATAGGGGCACTAACAATGCATTAAGTATGTTACTGTGTGTCCTAGTTTTCATAAATGTGTCTTTTTTTTATTCTTGAAATTGTATATCCTTCACCAAAAGGAAGAGATTGGCAAACTGTCCTTGAATGGAATCAGTTATATTGGAAATTGTTGTTGGAGGCAACCTTGTTTTCTGGTTTGAATGATTCTGTTTCCATTAACAGTGTATTGAAATTAAGGGTACTGAAGTTATGAAGATTAAGAATACCTTTTTTGTTAAGTATAAATTTCTTTTTGATTTACATTTGTATGTTAAGGAGTTGATTTTGTAAATAGTTCAATATTCAGTTTTACTAAAATATTATTGGTTAGAATAGCCTTGTCGTGTGATCACTTAAATCTGTTTAAATTCTTTGTTTGTTGTATTGGTTTATTCTGATGAAATCCTTAGTTGATTAAAGATGAAGGCACTTAATAAAATTTTCTGTGGTTCTCCCATGCTTCGATGTTTCTGTTGGTTAGTCCATCATTATGAGTTCATAAAGAAGACTTTTTTGCCTCCTCTTTGAACAATCACCTGGCAAGATTCTGCTTCAGGACTCCATGCAAGAAGGCCTGGAAGAGATATCCCTTTTCCTTTCCTTGGACAGGAATGTTTCTGTATGTTTTTCCACCCTTTCCATTGATATCTAGGGTACATCTGAGAATTCAGATGGAATCCTCCAAATCATTGTGGCCACTAACTTCTGGCCTAGGCAATAATGGTTCTCTCTTCTTTTGGAAATGGCCAGAGGCAATTACCATATGCTTCCTCACAGAATGGAGGATACAGCTACACCCCAATAAACTTCAACTGACTGCTTAGAAAATAAGGTCTTAATTCCCCTTTAGCCATCTGTTTACTGAGTGTGTGCAGCATGTACTAAGGGAGGCAAGAAAACGTGCTACTAAAAATTATGTATTAGCAGATGGAAAAGGTTTTCTAATTGGTGGCAACAACATAACCTGTACCCATTCAGGGCTAGTTATTCTCTGAGTTTGCAGTATTTGTGAGAGCTGCCATTCTATGGCCTTCTTTACTCTTCCATCAAGCTTCATTTATCAACCATTTCAGTAGGTCTGCCCATGGATCTTCTTTCAATTCAGTCTCATGTCAAAATGTTCTTGTAAGGGGTTGTGCATAAGAGACCTCCAAGAAAACATGTGGCCCCTCGTGGGATCTTAATTTTGTGCTAGAGATGTTAACACTTGCTCCATTTGAAACAGCTAATCTGACTGACTTCAGGTTCTTAACATAGAAAATTGTTTTACTGATTGCTCTGACCTCTGCAAGAAAAGTATTTGAATTGCAAGCTCTTATGGTGAGTCAGCCCTGTCTCGTTTTTCAAAGGTGGGGGTTCTTTGAGAACTAATCTTTCTTTTATGCCTAAAATGGTATCCAAGTTTACTTTAAGCAAACTATCCATCTTCCTGTTTTCGTTCCTTAACCTAAAACTGTGGTTGAAAGGATACTCCATTCCTTGGATGTCCACAGACAACTTAGGTACTATACTGACAGAACTAAATCAATCTTTCAGAACTTTGGATCAGTTCATTTCTTGGAAAGGCAAGATGAAGGGACAGCCTATATCAAATAGACTACTTCCAAATGGCTGTCTCCTGCTATTACCTTTTGTTATACTAACCACAACAAAACTATTCCGTGCAGGGTCAAAGTCCACTCTATGGCTTTTTGGAAAGGGTTGGATTCTACAAGTGTTCTAAATGCAGCATCTTCACCCTCTGTACATATGTTTGAAAAGTATTACAAGTTTGATTCCATATCAACGTCTAGAGCAGGCTTTGCTAGGACCATTTTACAGGACTCTTGGACCCTTCACCTTATACCTCTCAAATGTAGTAAGCTAGGGTAATCTACCCATTTAGCTAAGGCTACTGCATCAGTACTCAATATGATAAACTTAGTGCAATTGTGTAAGTAAACCTATGGCAATGTAGATGTCCAAATGACCGCTGCTGCAGTAGATGCTCCCTCCCATTGTTTTTGGTGTGTGTTTAAACAAGGGTGTGAATACTTATCTTTCGTTATCCCTAGCATTGTCCTTTCAGGGCTCAGCCTCCCTGTGTGTGTTGGCATGAAAGCTCTGAGGGGCTTGGCACCTAAACCTTTATTTTAGTCCGTTTAACTGGAACTGACTGACAGTTTGGGTGTGTGGAAGATGCTTTAAAGCTTTAGAAGCTGGCTGACTGGCTGTTACATCCTTGGCAAGATATAACACTTATAGCTAAGGCTTCTGCAGCAGTGATCATTCGAACATCTACTGTTATGGTAAGTTTATTTAAACAACTGTAATCTGCCAATATAATTTAGCATCTTTCATTTTCCATAAAAAAATGTATATCATGGGGGGGGTGGAGCCTAAATGGCCAACTTTTTCTTGAACTCCACATCAGCTACCAAGAACAGGGAAATTATTATTTAAAATTCTATTATCAGCTCCTTAAAAGTTGTACAATTTGTTTGAGAACCTATAATCTACTAGACTTTCAACTTTGAAGCGTTTTCTTAAAAAAATTTCCTGTCAAAATTAATGATTATACAACTGGGCAGAGATGAGCAACTCAAAATCTTCACACGCTGATTCCACACTAAGGAAAGAAATCCAGTCTATATGTACTACTCTACAGAAATTATCTTTAAAAATGGACAGATTTACTGACAACCTTGAAACTTTAAAGATGAAGTGTCAAAAACAAACTGATGTTCTAAAGGAAATCCTCCAGCAACAATCCAAAATTCTTAACATTGAGACTTCACAGAATGATATAGATAAAAGACTTAAGGAAGCTTAATTCCATTGTGAGACCATTCTGCAACAAAACACTTGGCTGATAAATAAAGTAGATGATGTTGAAAACAGAGAGAGGAGAACAAATATTAGAATCTTTGGTCTCCCTGAAAAAACAGAAGGAGAAGATATTTCCTTCCTAAATTCCTGGCTGCCTGAATTTTTGGACTTAAAAGGTTTGTCATACGGGATTGAGAGAGCACATAGAGTCATAGGGAAACTTCACAAGAGTCCTGGAAATCAGGAAAAGCTCTTGGCCATTGGTAAGACTATTAAAGCAAAATAAAATTAAGGCACAATTAGTCTATCCAGCCAAAATCAAAATCTACCATCAAAACGAGATGAGATCTTCAAAAGTGTCAAAGAAGCTGTTTCTTTTATCCAAAACAACAACATCATTACACTCCCAGAAGGCATGGACTGGTCACCATCTACAACCCTTAAAAGATCACCTGAGAAAAATAACTGGATGGATGTAAGAAAGAAGAAAATGAAAAATGGAGCTAAACATACTGGACTTACTAATTCTCTCAAAGATCAAGCTAAATCATAGTTTATGGAAACCTAAAGAAATATGTATCATTACCTTACTTGTCTTGTATAACTCTTCATTTATTTAACCAGTGAAACTTGCAATCTAAAATTAATATTGCTATATTCTTATTAGCCACAACTGCTAGTGACACCTAGGATGTATAGTTAGTTGGATCCTGGGGAGTGGGGGGGGGGGGATGAGGAAAAAAAAGGGGGAAGGATTAATTTACTGTCTGTTTAATCAGAAACCTGAAATAGATAATATCAGAACTTAATTTTATGTATACATTGTAAAGAACACTTGTTTTTTCAAGAATTCTGTCAGTATATGATTTAAACATGTCATAATTTCTTTTCCCTGATTTTACTTCCAGCTTAGCATTTTAACATTCTAAACTGTCATTTGATTCTTTCGTGAAACAGTAACCTCGAGTGCTACTTTGAATTGAAGAGCAGTTTCTTTTTCTCTGCATCCAAGTGCTCTCATGGTTGTCTGTAAACTGAGCTTTGTATAGCATTAAGAAACTTGTTTGAGTTGTGTTTTGGTACTGTATTAGAACTCCGTGGCCAGCTGTGCGAGTGACGCTGACATGTGACGGAGATCTCCTTTGCCTGTGTTGTTGCTTCAGCAGCGTGAAAGTTGTCTGGAATATAAAGTACACAAGACATTTGATTAAATGATAATAATTAGTAGAAATACCAATTTGTTCTAAATAAAAATAAAATCCACTAGTAACTGATCTCTATAGTAACCAAGGCGGGATTATGTAAATTACGATGACATCATTGTTGCATTTCAGATCTTATAGAGTGTTTGGGAAATTAGCAGGTCAAAAAATAAATTGGCTTTCCATAACATGATACTAATAGTTAAATACATCACTACCCTGGTTTATACACAAGCATCTGCATACAATTAAACAAAAGTATTCTGTAAATAGTAGGAAGGAAAGAGAAAAATAACTTCCTGTTGAACAGCTGATCGATTACAATCGTCACCGCTTATAAACACTGATCACTAATGGCAAATATAGCTTAGAAATAAGCAAATGCTTCATAATTACCTTTATGGATTTTCTAGAAAGGTTTCATCCACTCAAATAGGTTTCTAATAAAGTGCTATTCTTCTTGAGTAGCATGACATCAGTAAGGAAATACTATAGCACACTATATCGCTAGCTTTTACATGCTCCTTACTGAAGAAATAAACTGATGGCAAATTATTAGAATATTGCATAAATACTCAGTTACAATTGGCTCTAAATACATCTAAACTGTTCCTCTTAAAGTTTACCCAGTGAGTTAAATAGTAAGTACCGCCATAGGGAGTGTATAAAACCACTTCAAAGTACCATAGGTTCATAGGTTCATACTAGGCTATCTGCCCAAGGGCATTTATAAGCCTAGCCAGAGTGTGTGTGGCTTTCACCACCCCTTAGGATGAGAATACTACGCCCTTTTAGGGTTTAGTTTACTGTGCCTCTGTCTAGTAGTGACACAGTGATGACCCCCGGGGTAAACCTACGATATCCCATCCACTCGTAGAGATTTCTCTTGAATAGAGTCAGTGAGGGGCTCTGCCTAACATGGACTGGGATTCTGTTCCAGAGTGTAGGGAGCCTCTGGGTTATGAATCTGTCCCTCCAGCACGTCCTATTTATTTCTGTGTTGAGGTTTAAGTCTCTTGTTCTCATGGCTCTGATGTATTTGGATTTTCTGAGGTGGAGCATGTCCATTAATTCCGGATTGGACATGGCCTTGTACGTCAGGCACAGATCACCTCTGAGTAGGCGGTATGCGACTGAATAGAGCTGGAGTTTTTTCAGTCGGGCAGCATATGACATATGTTTAAGACCCTTTATCCTCTTGGTGAGGAACTTTTGGGGTCTTTCCAACTGCTGCAGGTGTCGGGTGAGATACATCCCAAATGGGGCATTGTACTCGATCATTGGCCTGATAAGAGAAGAGTACAGGGGCACAATGACCTCTCTTGATCTAGATGTGAAACCCTTCATGATAAGGTGGGCAATATAGAAGGTCTTCCTAACCACTTTGGCAATGTGAGTGTCAAATGAGAGGTTACTGTCAACCTGGATCCCTAGGTCCCTGATTACCATTTCCGTACTTAGTGGTAATTTGTCGGTACCTTGTTTTTCCCAAAGGGTATGACTATACATTTTTTGGCGTTCAGCTTAAGGCCATGGCTCTGGCACCAATTATCCATTTCTATGAGGCCTCTCTGAAGGATGTTTGTGTCCGCTGGAGTATCAATTATGGCGCACAGTTTGCAGTCATCTGCGAACTTTGTCAGCCACAATCCTCCTATGTTTGCCTGTACCTCGGAAAAATAAATGCCGAACAAGAGGGGTCCCAGGACTGAGCCCTGTGGGACACCACTTGTGACTGGCTTAGAGTCTGACATAGCTCCAGCAACTACGACCCTGTGGGTTCTGTCCTTGAGCCAGTTTGCAACCCATCTTGTAACATATGGGTTTACATTTAAGCTGGTGAGTTTGTCTATGATACCTGAGGGTGTATTGTGTCAAAGGCTTTTGCAAGGTCAAGGTAGGCTGTATGAACTGCCTTACCCTCATCAATGGCCTTAGTGACTGTTTCAAAAAAGTCTACCAAGTTCAAAAGGCAGGATCTGCCCTTGACAAAGCTAAATTGGGTAGGATCCAATGTCTGTAGGTCCCCAATGTCTTTGTTTATGAGTTCCATAATGATCCTCTCCATAGCTTTGCAGACCAGGCTCGTCAAGCTTATGGGGCGGTAATTTCCAGGGTCCGTAGAAGCACCGCCTTTGTGAAGTGGGACCACTGTTGCCGTACGCCACTCTTTGGGTACGTATCCTGTAGTAATGGCTTGTTAAACTTGATTTCTGTATTAGTAGCTGTATTTAGAGCACAACCAAAAGCTGTTTGCTTTATTTCCTGTTTGCACTTAATTTTAAATCGTTTTTTTCTTAAAACTTGCATATTTTCTGTCCTTGACCAAGCACTCTTGTGTGGGGTCATTTACTGCACTGTTATAACTTGATATTACTTGTGAACCTCTGCTATCTCTGTAAAAAACAAAAACAAAAAAAAATCTTGCTTTTTTCCCACTTTTCTGAGAGTTAAAAAAAGTTCAGTTACAGGCTTGCTGTTCCTGAACTGTTTGAAAGTTTCTGTGAGGCCATTTTTGCTTGGGCTGAAGGAGGGTCTCTGTGTTCATCAGTGGCAGTGACTAACATTGAGCAGCTTCCTGCCCCGGAGAGGTGGTTACTGACTTGAAACTGTAGTTTTATTGGCCACTAGGGGTCATTTCCATAACTCCTTCATTTGTCCTCAGAGGAGTGGTTTAAGGCAGTAACTTGTAGTTTATTGGCCATTTTGGGTCATTTCCTGTCTTTTCCAGCCCCTGCTATAAAGCACGCTTTAGCGATTTAGCCGATTTAAGCAGAGTTGCTACTGTTGCACACTAGGGCAGCGCCGGTTAAGCAGGTTTAAACTATTCGGGCTACCTAAAGTCCACTCTTCAAATTTTCCCTTAAAACTACCTTCCTCGAACTATACTACTGATCTAATCAGCGTATCCCATAATCAAAAGATCATCTCTACTTGACTCCAAGTAGACTATTCTCTATCTGTTAAATGTAGCACTTGCTCCTACAGTACTTATTACCTTGATACGGCACTCTTGTCATAGATAGTACCCCAAAAGGCAACCCCCATTTCTCGGTCACCCACGTCCCGGAATCTTTTTAAAGTTTTTTGTCTATTCCTTCTAGCATGTCGAGGGATCAGTTGCTAGTGTCCTCTCCTGCTCAGCTGGTGAACCTGGGAATATTGAGGCAATGTTACAATTGCCTCATGTACACAGACAACCCTCTCCTCCTCCCACAAAACACAAATACATGCAAGAGATGCAACTATACGGCCAAACTGGAGGCTGAGCTCTCTCAACATAGGACTGGCAAGACCAGTCAGGAGGAGAAGGTTACCACACACACTATAGACCCAGTCTCACATATTACCATTACAACCTCAAATCATACACATAAACACACAAAGACATACTCGGAGGCTCTGATCAAAAATCTACCAAAACAGCAGAGGCCACCAAAGCAGACACCCAAACAACCACCACCTCAGAACACAACACCTGCAACACATAGACCTCACAGTCAGAGTGTCAAACAGTCACAGCCCTTAAGGCCAAACACAATGCCAGACACACTAGTCATTGGTGACTCCATAGTCAGACACACTGACGTCCGCTCACCAGACTGAGTAAGGAGAAGGTCACAGTAAGCTGCCTGTCGGGCGCTAGAATCCGCCACATAGCAAGCACTCAGGTCTCTCAACAGCAGGTACAAATATGACTCAGTCATTGTCCACGCTGGTGTAAACAACCTGAGATGTACCTCCTTGGACTACATGAAAAGAGACATTGAGGAGCTCTCTGATTATGTAGCCCAGACAGGTATGACCCTGACCTTGAGCAGTATCCTACCTTCACCAAGAATGATGCCACAATACAGAGATAAGATGATCAGCTTTAACAATTGGCTTAAACACTGGTGTCATTCAAAGGGGATCCAGTGTCTGTCTGCCTGGGATGACATGCTGGACAAGCCACGCTGCCATGAGGGACGGCTTGCACCTGTCACCCTGGGATTCGGATATTGGCAAAGGCTCTTGCCACCCCATAGTGCCTTTTTAGGCAAGGCTCAAATTCTAAATCTACCACCCTAGAACACAAAGAAGGAAAAAAAACTAAGGGTAATGCTGCTCAATGCCAGAAGTCTAAATCTCAAAATGCACGCACTCGAGGCCCTTCTCAGTATGGAGAACATCGATGTCTGTGCTGTGACAGAAACCTGGTTCAAGGCTCCTGAGAGCACCCCAGCACTATCAGGTTTTACCTCATATCATGCGTTCCGGCCCCAAAATCTGGACAATACCAAGAAAGGAGGGGTTGCATCCATACTCATCAAGGACACCCACACCTCAAGACTGGTGGCAACGCATCGATGCATCGGAGACCATCCAGGTGCAATTAACCATAGGCAAGACTGCTCTGCAAATTGTAGCATGTTACAGGCCACCCTCACAAACTCAGGAACCTCACATGGCCTTCCTGAAAACACTAGAGGGGATAAATGTATCACCAAACACCATCATACTAGGTGACTTCAATTACCCTAATATAGACTGGGAACACTACTCAAGCCCAAACACCCTAGCCCAAAAGTTCCTGGAATTCATAAACTCAAATGCCATGGAACAACTAGTCACCATCCCCACAAGAGGAGATAACATACTTGATCTCATCATCACGAACATGGGAGCACAATGTTCAACACCGGAGGTGTACCCCTCACTGGTGAGATCAGACCACAAACTAATCTCACTGGAGGTCCTCATCCCACCCCCACCTGAAATAAAAAAGACCACAGTAAAGAACTTCTCAAAAGCCGACTTCACACTTCTAAAGACTAGAGTGGTCTTCTTTAAGGCCCCTGAGACCGCGGAAAACAGTACTCAAGCCACTGAATCACTTACAAATGCCTTCTACCAGCACCTGCAGGACTGCATGGATAAGGCAATCCCAAGCAAAACAAAGACTCTTTGTACCAAAGGCAAGCGTCCAGTCTGGTGGACCCCAGCCATAAACAAACTCTACAACAAAAGGAGGAAGCTACTACAAGATAGAGCAAAATCCTTAAAAGGTAAGACACCCTTGATCACTATAAGTAAAAACTAAGAGCTCTCATAAAATCATCCAAAGCAAATTTCGAGAGAAAAATAGCTAAAGACTCAAAAGACAATCATAAGGCCTTCTTTAGCTATGTTAGAAACCTGGGAGGAAACTCCCAGATATGCTCAGAGCTAGTTCAAAATGATGTGAAGATTACTGATCCTACAGACATTGCCAACATACTGGCTGACAGGTTCAGTGCAAACTTCTCCCCTCCCCAAAAGGAGAGATATCTATACCAAACGATTGCAGCCCCCAAACATCTCCAGCCCAAGTGAGAACTGCTCTCTCCAAAGCAAAAAACACAGCATCCATGGGACCTGATGGTGTCCGCGGCTGTGTGCTCCATGAACTCAATGAGGAATTAAACCCACAGCTAGGACAGCTGTTTAATCAAAGTCTTACCTCTGGATACGTACCCAGGGAGTGGCGCACTGCAACTGTGGTACCACTTCACAAAGGCGGTGCCTCCACCGACCCTGGAAATTACCGCCCATTAGCTTGACAAGCCTTATCTGCAAAGCCATGGAGAGGATCATAATGGACCTCATAAATAAAGACATAGGAATTTGCAGACTTTGGATCCAACCCAGTTTGGCTTTGTCAAAGGCAGATCATGCCTTTTAAACTTGGTTGACTTTCGAAACAGTCACCAAAGCCATTGATGAGGGAAAGGCAGTCCATACAGCCTACCTCGATCTGGCTAAGGCCTTCGATACAATACCCCATTCGGGTATCATTGAAAAACTCATCAGCTTAAATGTCAACCCATACATCACAAGATGGGTTGCAAACTGGCTGAGTGACAGAACCCACAGGGTCAGAGCTGCTGGCGCCATGTCAGACTCAAAGCCTGTCACAAGTGGTGTCCCACAGGGCTCAGTCCTGGGCCCACTCTTGTTTGGCATCTACTTTTCCGAAGTACAAGCAAACACAGGAGGGTTATGGCTGACAAAGTTTGCAGATGACTGCAAACTGGGCCATAGTAGAAAACACATCTGACACAGATATCCTTCAGAAGGGTCTCACAGAAACGGATAACTGGTGCCAGAGCCACGGCCTAAAATTAAATGCCAAAAAATGCATAGTCATACCCTTCAGGAAAAACAAGGTTACCCCTAGCTACCAAATAGGTGGCAATCCACTGAGCACAGAAGAAGTTATCAGGGACCTGGGGACCCAGGTTGATAGTAGTCTGTCATTCGACACCCATGTAGCTAAAGTAGTTAGGAAGACCTTCTACATTGCCCACCTTATCATGAAGGGATTCTCATCTAGATCAAGGGAGGTCATAGTCTCCCTTTACTCATCACTCATCAGACCAATGATTGAGTACAATGCCCCATTCGGAATGTATCTGACCCGACACTTGCAGCAGCTGGAGAGGCCACAAAAGTTCCTCACCAAAAGGATAAAGGGTCTCAAAATCTGTCCTATGCTGCCCGACTGAAAGAACTCCAGCTCTATTCAGTCGCACGCTGCTCAGAGGTGACCTTTGCCTAACATACAAGGCCATGTCAAACCCAGATTTGATGAATATGCTTCACCTCAAAAAGCTAGATCCATCAGAGCCACAAGGGCGGGAGACTTAAACCTTGACACGGCTATTAATAGGATGTGCTGGAGGGATAGATTCATCACCCAAAAACTCCCTATGCTGTGGAACAAAATCCCGGTACATGTGAGGCAGAGCACCTCGCTGGCCTTGTTCAAGAGAAATCTTGACCAATGGATGGGAGATCGCAGATATACCCCAGGGATTACCTCAGTGTCACTGCTCGACAGAGGCACAGCAAAATAATGGGTATAGTTCCCCATACTAAAGGGGTGGCGTAAGCCACAAAACGATGGGCTAGGCTTGTAAATGCCCTCGGGCAGATAGCCTAGTATGAACCTATGAACCTAAGATTAAACAGCAGCCTTATGTGTGGGTTTAGTTCCTCTTGGAGTTCATGTAGCACACAGCCCGGGACACCATCCGGTCCCATTGATGCTGTGTTTTTAGCTTTAGAGAGGGCGGCTCTCACCTGGGCATCTGAGATGTTAGGGAGGCTACACTCTGCTGGGATAGTTATTTCTCCTTTTGGGTGGGAGGGAGAGGAGAAATTTGCACTGAACCTGTCTGCCAGAATGTTGGCAATGTCAGTGGGTTCAGAGTATTTTGTGTCATTTTGGACTAACTCTGAGCATATCTGGGAGTTTCCACCTAGGTTTCTAACATAGCTAAAGAAGGCCTTGTGATTGTCTTTTGTGTCTTTTGCGATTTTTCTCTCAAAGTTGGCCTTGGGTGATTTTATGAGTGATCGTAGTTTTTTGCTAGTACTGATCAGAGATGCCTTCCCTTTTAGGGATTTTGCTCTGTCATGTAGTAGCTTCCTCCTCCTGTTGTAAAGTTTGTTTATGGCTGGGGTCCACCAGACCGGGCGCCTGCCTTTGGGGGAATGGGTCTTTGTTTTATTTGGGATTGCATGATCCATGCATTCTTGAAGGTGCCCATAGAAGGCATTTGCAAAGGATTCAGCAGTGTGGGTTGTGGTTTCCACTGGCCCAGGGGCCTTGAAGGATACCACTTCAGTCTTAAGAAGTGTGAAGTTTGCTTTTGAGAAGTTCCTCACTGTGGTCTTTTGTGCAGGGGGTGGGGGCGGGATGTGGATTTCCAGTGAGATTAATTTATGGTCTGATCTTACCAAAGAGGGATATACTTCGTGTGTGGAGCATTTTGTCCCCATGTTTGTGATGATCAGGTCTAGTATATTGTCTCCTCTTGTGGGAATGGTGACTAGTTGTTCCATTGCATTTGAGTTTATGAATTCTAGGAACCTTTGGGCTAGGGTGTTGGGGCTTGAGTAATGTTCCCAGTCTATGTTTGGGTAGTTGAAGTCTCCCAAAATGATGGTATTTGGAGAGACATTGATACTCTCCAGTGTCTTCAGGAAGGCTGTGTGGGGTTCCTGAGTTTGAGAGGGTGGTCTGTAGCATGCTACAAACTGTAAGGCAGTTTTGCCTATGGTTAGTTGCACCTGGATAGTCTCCGATGCTTCGTGCGTTGCCACTAACCTGGAGGTGTGGATATCTTTGATGAAAATGGATACCTCCCCTCCTTTTGTGGTTCGGTCCAAGTTTTGGGGCCGGAAAGCATGATATGAGGTAAAACCTGATAGTGCTGGGGTGCTCTCAGGAGCCTTGAACCAGGTTTTGGTCACTGCACAGACATCGATGTTCTACATACTGAGGAGGGCTTCGAGGGCATGCATCTTGAGGTTTAGACTTCTGGCATTGAGCAGCATTACCCTTAGTTTTTTTCCACTTGTGTTTTCTAGGGCAGTAGGTTTGTCATTTGAGCCTTGCCTAAAAAAGGCACTATGGGGGTGGCAAGAGCCTTGGCCAATATCCGGAAGCCCAGGGGTGGCAGGTGCAAGCCATCCCTTGCGAAGCAGCGTGGCTTGTCAAGCATGTCATCCCAAGCAGACAGACATTGGATCCCCTTAGAATGACACCAGTAATTAAGCCAATTGTTAAAACTGATCATTTTGTCTTTGTACTGTGGCATCATTCTTGGTGAGGGTAAGATGCTGCTCAGGGTCAGGGTCATACCGGCCTGGGCTACATAATCAGAGAGCTCCTCTATGTCTCTTTTCATGTAGTCCAGGGAGGTACGTCTCAGGTCGTTCACACCGGCATGTACAATGACTGAGTCATATTTGTACTTGCTGTGGAGTGACCTGAGTGCTTGTGTTATGTGGCGGATTCTAGCTCCCGACAGGCAGCTTACTGTGACCTTTTCCTTGTTCAGCCTGGTGAGCGGGACGTCAGTGTGTCTGACTATGGAGTCACCTATTACAAGTGTGTCTGGCATGTTGTTTGGCCTTAAGGGCTGTGACTGTTTAGCACACTGACTTTGTGAACTATGTGTTGCATGTGCTATGCCTTGAGGTGGTGGTTGCTTGGGTGTCTGCTTTGGAGGCCTCTGTTGTTATGGTAGATTTTTAATCAGCGCCTCCGAGTATGTTTTTGTGTGTTTATGTGTTTGGTTTGCAGTTGTGATAGTTCTATGTGAGACTGGGTTTTTGGTGTGCGTGGTTACCTTCTCCTCCTGACTGGTCTTGCCAGTACTGAATTGAGAGAGCTCAGCCTCCAGTTTGGCTATATAGTTGCATCTCTCGCATATATTTGTATTTGTTGGGAGGAGGAGAGGGTTGTCTGTGTACATGAGGCAATTGTAACATTGCCTCTAGATTCCCAGATTCACCAGCTGAACAGGAGTGGACGCCAGCAACTGACCCATCGACATGCTAGAAATAGTGAAAAAGATTGCTGTGTAACTGAGTCAGAAAGGACCTATAGGGAAATGGGTACTCAACAGGATTTAGGTGAAGTACTTTCTTTTGTTTAAGAGTGCTTTACCTGTGTAAAAAATGCTTTAGGAGCAAGTGCTGAGCTTTTCAGATAGAGTATAGGCTGTTTAGATTGCAAGTAGAACAGTTCTAAGGGAAAAATTGAACAGCAGACTTGGCGGAGCCAGAAAAAGTTGAACCGAGTTTAACCGGCGCTGCGCTATGCGCACGACCACGCAAAGCCGTGCAAACGTGGATTTTAAGCAGTGAACTACAAAAGAGCTAGGAATGGTCCCAAACAACCAATTACTACAGCTTCTTGTGCTGAGGTCACTTCCCCCAAGGACAGGTAGGCTACTCAAGGCTCCCCACTCCCACTGGTGAGCAAAGAAACTTCCTTCTATCCAAGTAAGGTAATGGACAACACAGGAACTACACCACAGCTCAGAATACAGCAATGCCTGTATACTGGTCTAAACTAGTCGAGAAAGGTGGGAAAACAAGGATTTTTTTTTGTTTTTTTTGTAGAAACACACAGAAAATGTAGAGACAGTGATAAATTAGTTACACAGGCTAGCTCACTTTAGTGGGCAGCCTGCACAGTTAAATTAAACAAACAAACAAGCAAACTTTCGATTAAATTCGACTAAATGTAACTTTAAGTGCAGATTTTAAAATAAATGCAGTAATCAGTAAAAAACAGTTCAGGCTAGTTCAAAGTAAGCAACAGAAGCTATTTCCAGTGAAAAAAAAGCAAAGATACTTAAATCCAGAAGGTAGTCGCTTTTTCGAGTTCCTTGCTGCTAGGACCACTCTGTAAACCCACGTGGAGCTTGTCTGAGCAGTATAGCCAGAAAAAAAATGCCCAGAGGCGGATTTTAAGCAGTGAACTACAAAAGAGCTAGGAATGGTCCCAAACAACCAATTACTACAGCTTCTTGTGCTGAGGTCACTTCCCCCAAGGACAGGTAGGCTGCTCAAGGCTCCCCACTCCCACTGGTGAGCAGAGAAACTTCCTTCTATCCAAGTAAGGTAATGGACAACACAGGAACTACACCACAGCCCAAAATACAGCAATGCCTGTATACTGGTCTAAACTAGTTGAGAAAGGTGGGAAAACAAGGATTATTTTTTTGTTTTTTTTTTTTTGTAGAAACACATAGAAAATGCATCATTTCACATTTGGGCTCAGGTTCTTTCAGATTTTATTTTGGATGTCTGCTCCATCTGGTGCAGCTTTGATGTATCTTACAGTGCTGTTATTGGGGAGATGTACAATATAGCTGTTATAAAGACTGGCTCAAGTGGCACACATACATTTTTTTGGTTTTATAGTTTATACTATTAGTGGTTGCACAAATCTCTGCTGAAACTGCCTTCCCACCCCCCACCCCCATTTTCTGCCTTGTCTTCAGTTGATATAACTGGTTTTTATAGCTTGTGTCTTACCTAACTCAAGGTTCCCTTAATTTGACCTGTTAATAACAGCCTGCATTTAAATTGGAACATGTGTTCTGAGAGACAGCCTTACAAGACTATCTGCAAATATACAGAGCTGAGTATAGTTTTCTTTATTATAGAGTTTGTTGCTTAGATATCTGTTGTCTCACTGTTCTGAGAGTCTTATCTGCAAATATACAGAGCTGAGTATATTTTTTTGGTTTTATAGTTTATACTGTTAGTGGTTGCTCAAATCTCTGCTGAAACTGTCTTCCCACCCCCATTTTCTGCCATGTCTTCAGTTGATATAGCTGTTTTTTATAGCTTGTGTGTTACCTAACTCAAGGTTCCCTTAATTTGACCTGTTAATAACAGCCTGCATTTAAATTGGAACCTGTATTCTGAGAGACAGCCTTACAAGACTATCTGCAAATATACAGAGCTGAGTATAGTTTTCTTTATTATAGAGTTTGTTGCTTAGATATCTGTTGTCTCACTGTTCTGAGAGTCTGATCTGAAAAAATACAGAGCTGAGTATATTTTTTTTGCTTTTGTAGTTTATACTATTAGTGGTTGCTCAAATCTCTGCTGAAACTGTCTTCCCCACCCCCTTCCCTGTTTTTGGTTTGTAGTTTAAATGTGGTGGCTTTTGCAGTGCCCGCCCCACTGTAGATTTGATCTAGGACACTCCCCCAGTCCCATCTCTTTACCGCATTCTACCTAATTTAATTGCATTTTTCAAACTGTGTGTGGTCTAATATTGCCACATACTCAAGTGTGCTAGCTTGCACTGCATGTGAATTGTTTTTACTACTTTCCTGTAAAAAAAAAAAAAAAAACTGTAAGCCTGTTTCCTTCTTTTCCTGTAACTAGTGTTCCAGATACAGATTTGCTGTATCCAGGACTGTTTGTAAGCTTCTGAGCCCCCCAAGCCTTTCTGTGTTGGAGGGAAGCCTTCTAGCTTATCAGAGGGAGTGGTAAGCATTAGGTAACCTGTCTACCACATAAGGAGCGGTTCTGGCCCAGAATTTGTAATTATTGGCCGTTTGGGCAATCTTCCATCTCTCTCAACTTTCTGATTTGAAAGCCTGCATTTGCACTTGTTTCTGTCCTGTAACTCATCTAGTGCAGATACAGATTCTTAGTTTTAGCACTTAAATTTGCTTATTCATACTCAGCACTTGTTCAGAACTTGTAAGCACTAAATAAGCTACTAATTACTATAGCACTCAATCTTCCTCATTACCTAAAGGAAAACAGTTTTTGTACTTACTTTTCTCACTGGCATTGAGAAAAACAGCTCTTGTACTCACTTTCCTCACTTCTCTAGAGGAAAATAGTTTTTTATTCAGGCATGTCCAAGGGTCAGCTCCCAGTGTTCTCCCCTGTCTATCTGATGAATATGGGCATCTTGAGGCAATGTAGAAATTGCCTCATGTACACAGACAACCCTCTCCTCCTACCACCCAACACTACAACCTGTGAGAGATGCACTTATCTAGCCAAACTGGAGGTAAAGCTCTCACCAACCAAGACTGAACCTGACAGTCATGAGGAGAAGGTAAACATTTGCACCACACTCATCAGGTAGTCTCACTACATCTACACCACCAAAATCCACACATAAAAACTCAAAAACATTTGCGGAGGCTCTCAATAATAATCTGCCTAAGCAACAGAGACCTCCAAAGCAGAAACACAAGCAACCTCCATCCCCCAACACAACCCAAATGACACATAGCCCACAGATTCAGTGTGCCACTCAAACACAGCCAATAAGGCAAAACAACATACCCAACACACTAGTCATAGGTGACTCTATAGTCAGGCACACTGATGTCCCACTCACCAGGCTAAAGAAGGAGAAGGTTGCTGTCAGCTGCCTGTCGGATGCCAGGATCCGCCACATAACCCACACACTCAGGTCACTCCACAACAAGTACAAATATGACTCTGTCATTGTCCATGTTGGTGTGAATGACCCGAGACGTACCTCCCTGGACTACATGAATAGAGACATGGAAGAGCTCTGCGATCTTGTAGCCCAGGCAGATATGACCCTAGCCCTGAATAGCATTCTGCCATCGCCCAAAATGATATCGCAGTACAAGGACGAAATGATTGATTTCAACAATTGGCTAAGATTCTGGTGTCATTCAAAGGGGATCCAGTATTTGTCTGCTTGGGATGACATGGTTGACAGACCACGATGCTTTGCCACAGATGGCCTGCACCTGTCACCCCTAGGATTCCGGATACTGGCTAAGGCTCTTGCTGCCCCTATAGTGCCTTTTTTAGGCAGGGTTCAAGTAAATTCACCACCATAACAGGAACAGGTAAGCAAAAACTGAGGGTAATGCTGCTCAATGCTAGAAGTCTAAATTTCAAAATGCACTCACTCGAGGCACTCCTTAAAATGGAGAACATCGATATCTGTGCAGTGACTGAGACCTGGTTCAAGGCTCCAGAGAGCATCCCTGCACTACCAGGCTATAACTCATACCACACTTTTCGGCCATCTAAGCTGGACCGAAACACCAAAGGTGGGGGTGTGTCCATATTCATTAATGATATCCACACCTCCAGGCTAGTTGCTCAGCATAATGCATCCGAGGTTATCCAAGTGCAACTAACTCTTGGCAAAACTGCAGTTCAAATTGTAGCTTGCTACAGATCCCCCACCATGCCCCAGGATTCCCACTCCTCTTTTCTTGATGTACTGGAAAATATTAGGGTTCAACCAAACACCCTAATAATGGGCGACTTCAACTACCCCACCATTAACTGGGAAAACTACTCATGTACTAACTCCTTAGCAAAACGCTTTCTGGAATTCATAAACTCCAATGCCCTAGATCAACTTATCCACACCCCCACTAGGGGCAACAATATCCTAGACCTAGTCATTACCAACATGAGTGACCGGTGTTCCACACCTGAAGTCAACTCCTTGTTGGTCTGATCCAGCCATAAGCTAATCACCTTCGATATCCACATCCCACCCCCACCCCCCATTAAGGAAACCACAGTAAGAAATTTCTCCAAAGCCAACTTCATGCTTCTTAAGACAGAAGTAGTGAACTTCATGACACCCATGCAGATGGACAATACAGTTACAACTGCTGAATCCTACGCAAATGCGCTCTATAAGCACCTACATGAGTGCATGGATCGTGCTATCCCAAACAAAACTAAGACGCTATCCTCCAAAAAAAGGAAGCCAATCTGGTGGTCCCCTGCCATAAACAAACTGTACAACAGAAGGAAGAATCTGTTGCAAAAGAGAGTAAAATCCCATGAGTAGAGGAGCTCCCTGGTCAGCCTCAGTAAGAAGCTGAGATCCCTTATAAGATCCTCCAAAGCTAGCTATGAAAATAAAATTGCCACTAATTCCAAGGACAACCACAAAGCATTCTATAGCTATGTCAAGAATCTCAATGGCAACACCCAGATCTGCTCTGAGTTACAGCACAAAGGCATGAAAATTACAGAACCAACTGATATTGCCAACATCCTGGCAGATAGGTTCAGTGCTAACTTTACCCCCACCCCACCCCCTAAAGGGCCCATATCTATACAGGAAGAATGCATAGTCCCTGTAATCACAACTACGCAGGTGAAAGCTGCACTCTCTAAAGCCAAAAACACAGCATCCATGGGACTGGACAACATCCCAGGCTGCGTTTTACACGAACTTCAGAATGAACTGGCTCCCCACTTAAGCACCATGTTCAATAATAGCCTCGCATCAGGCTTTGTGCCCACTGAATGGCACACAGCAACAGTTATCCCACTCCACAAAGGGGGAGCCACCACTGATCCCGGGAACTATAGACCTATTAGCCTGACGAGCCTGGTCTGCAAAGCCATGGAATGTATCATCATGGAACTCATAAACAAAAACATTGGTAACCTCCAAACTCTGGATCCCACCCAGTTTGGGTTTGTGAAAGGCAGATCATGCCTCCTGAACCTGATCGACTTCTTTGAGGCAGTCACCAAAGCCGTAGATGAGGGTAAAGTGGTTCACACAGCCTATCTTGACCTCGCCAAGACTTTCAACACCATCCCCCATTCTGGAATTATAGCTAAACTCAATAAACTAGGCATAAATCCCTACGTCACAAGATGGGTTGCCAACTGGCTCACTGACAGAACCCACACTGTAAAAGTTGCAGACTCCAAATTTGACCTCAAACCAGTGACAAGTGGAGTACCACAGGGTTCCGTCCTGGGACCGCTCCTGTTTGGTATCTACTTCTCTGAAGTACAGGCTAACACAGAAGGCCTCTGGCTAACGAAGTTCACAGATGACTGCAAACTAGGAGCCATAGTCAAGTCCCCAAATGATGTGAACATCCTACAGAAGGACCTCTCTGAGACAGATGCCTGGTGTCAGAGCCATGGCCTCAAGCTCAATGCCAAAAAGTGCAGTGTCATCCCCTTTGGTAAAAACTCTGTACCCCTGAACTACCACATTGGCAGCAATCTACTTAACACTGAATGCATGATAAGAGACCTTGGGACCCAGGTGGACAGTAGTCTCTCCTTTGATAGTCACATCGCCACAGTAGTCAGGAAGTCCTTCTACGTGGCACACCTCATCATAAAAGGGTTCTCGTCCAGGAAAAAAGAGGTCATCGTTGCCCTCTACTCATCACTCATTAGACCCATTATAGAGTACAACGCCCCTTTTGGAATATACATCACAAGACATCTGCAGCAGCTGGAAAGGCCACAGAAGTACCTCACAAAGAGGATTACTGGACTCAAACAAATGCCCTACACTGACCGCCTCAAAAAACTCCAGCTTTACTCCGTAGCATATTGCCTACTTAGAGGTGATCTCTGCCTAACATATAAAGCTATGTCAAACCCAGAGCTGTTGGACATGCTACACCTAAAGAAGTCCCAATCCCTCTGAGCTACATGCTCTAGGGACCTAAACCTTGTCACCACAATAAACAGAACATGCTGGAGGGATAGATTCCTATCCCAGAGACTTCCCATACTCTGGAACAGGCTACCCATCTATGTCAAGCAAAGTTCTTCATTAGCACTCTTCAAGAAAAATCTTGATGAGTGGATGGGAAATGGGAAATAGGAAAAACACCCCGGGGATCACTTCTGTGTGTCTGCTCGTCAGTGGCACAGGAAAATAACTTTCTTGGGTGGCGTAAGCCAGGGAACCTTGTTGGCTAGGCTTGCATAGGCCCTTGGGCCGATAGTCTAGTACCTACCTATGAACCTATACCCAAGTTATTAATAATTTTTCTATTTTACCATGCTTAGTGCTGTTACAAATAATTGCTACCCTGCAGTTTGGAATATAAATTAGTTAAGCTAATTTCAAAATGTTAGAAACCTAAAAGATTACCAGTGTCGGAATGACACCTTGTTCTCATACACAATAGTAGGGAAAAAGAGTGGTGGATAGATCTTTAGCTAGATGAGTGGTTTCTAGAACTCTTTGAACATTTATTGAAGCTGGAGTTGAATGTAAATAAGTCTGACTTACTATTTGCACACAACAAAGTTCGCAATAATAGACTCTAATGTACTCATCAGTGCCTGAGATGTGTTATAAGAGTTTGACTGTTAATACTTAAATAAATAATTGAACAATGCATTAAGATGGCAAGTTTTCCTTTAATTCCATTCCCAAACTTTTTTTCAAATACACTTTGTGTCTTTGTTATTGACAAAATGAATACAGGGAATGCAAATTAACATATGTGTGTGTAATGAAATGTAAACATATGTGTGTGCTTGTGTGTATAGGGGTACATATGAATATGTACATATATGTATATATATATATATATATATATATATATATGTACACATATATGTGTGTACATATAAAGACAGTAACTACGATAATGAGAATAAAGTTTATACATAGACACAGTAGTATTGTAACCAATTAGATCACTAACACTGACCTTGGTAAAAGACTGAAGATCAAATATGTAGTAATGGAGATTCATTGTGCAGAGCTCAAATGTTCAACTTAATGCTTTAGAAATATAATGACAAATGCTAAAAAGGAAGTAGAAGGAGGGAATAAATAAAGGGGAAAGGAGTAAATATATATATATATATATATATATATATATATATATATATATATATATATATATATATATATATATATATATATATATAAACTCTAGACAGTAGTGAAACTTGCTGCAATACAAGATGTCATATTTAAACTTTATGGAAGTACAGATTTCTCTGTGCCTAACCAGATATATACCTATACATAATTTCTTAGAAAGTAAAGTGTTGATTATTAATTAATGTTGGAGTTTCTCCATGGTTATCTGAACTTAGTGAGTTTGAGATAGACAGGAATTACTTGAGCAGTGTCTCCTCCTATAACCATCACCATTTGTAAATGTGCAATTTAATTCCATCTGTCCTTGCTCATGATTATGCTGTTGTAATACTGTTACTAGCTAGTAGCAATAGGGAAATATGGGAAATTACTATATAGAGGAGTATCAAGCATATAATACCTCATAGTAAGGGAAATGCTTTAGTAATTACATATAATATCTTTTACTATAAATACTTTAAGTGCTGATCTACTAATTTACTGATTCATTCTGGTTAACACTGTTATTGTTTATCCATCTTTAAATTACTGGAATTATTTACGTAATCCAATGCTCTTTGAGCCCTTTAATAGATAATTCTACT
This sequence comes from Protopterus annectens, assembly GCF_019279795.1. NCBI lineage: Eukaryota > Metazoa > Chordata > Ceratodontiformes > Protopteridae > Protopterus > Protopterus annectens. The sequence continues at coordinate 95,981,240 of NC_056736.1, forward strand.
TATACATGATCATTATCAAAATATTATTTCTCTGATTCTATAATTATTCATATAGAAGTGAAGATATATATACTTCAATTGAACAAAGGTTTATTAGTGAAATTTAGTTGCACTGTTTATAATCAAGCTGTATGTTACACTAATATATTGTTGTTCTCTCATACCAATTAATATATAGACTTTCATATAACACGTACTCTGGAGCCTCAAGTTGGGCAAACTTGTTTCAAAATTTTGGAAGTGATGGTTAATCTGACTGGATATTTTTATTCTGTCAGATTAGGAATGTTCTACATTCCATGTCAGTTAATGGATCTACTGTTTATCTAAAGTTTGGTTTTAAGTGTTTTTTTTTTCTTTTTTAGACCTCAGACTGTTATTAAATTGTATTTTATATTAGGATTCAGCACCTTGACATCAAAATATAATCTTTCCAAGAAGGGTACGCAAGTTTTAAATATCATGATTGTTTGCCATCACATTTTACTAACACTCTAAACCTTTAAACAAAAAAGATGGACTTGACTTTTCTTTCCTTAAATGTTAATGGTTTAAATAGTCCAGGGAAAAGACTCAACCTATTAAAATTCTTGAAATAAAGCACAAGTAATATTTTTACAAGAAACCCACTTCAAAATAAATGAAAGCTTTAGCTGGAACCCAAATTAATACGTAAGATTATCCAACTCCTCATACACTAAAAAAAAACAGAGGTGTTCTAACATTATGGAAGAAAAGCGTTCTCTCCCCTCAAATTTTATATAATTATGAAGATAAGGAAGGACTTCTAAATAATAACAATAATAATAATAATAATAACATTTAGAAACAGACTTTGGACACTGGTCAATGCCTATTGGTTCCCAGAAATTTGGGTAACAACAATAAAAAAACACTTAGACCTCATCACTAACAATTCTAAGGATAGCATGATTTTTAGGGGGTAATTTCAACTGTTTACTAAATGACTCAGAAACTACTAACAAGAGACCTTTTCATATTACTCCTATAGGGAAAACTCTCAAAAAATGGGCAGATTACTTAGTTATATGATATATTGTGTCTCAGAAATGATAATTTATTAGAATTTTCACACTGTGATTTTAGATACAGGACCCAAACCAGAACTGATAAAATATTTCTACCCCAAGACCTAAAAACAAAAATATCATACTTTACAATAGTCCCGTGCCTATGTCTGATCACAGTGCACTTATTTTTAATCTTCAAACAGATTTTCAAAACTGTCTCTCACTGAAAGAATACCAGCTTATATCACTAAATTGAAATAGTTCAAACCTTCGCTTGATACAGAATAGAATTTTTCTTAAATACAAATCTAACCAGTGAAGTAAATGTGGTAATTATTTGGGATCCGTTGACAGCCTATCTATATGGCAAAATTATTGCATGGTTTAATAATAAAATGAATGAATGGGAGTCTGAATTATCTAATATACAAAAACAAATTGTATTAATAAAGATGATACTAAAATCATTTCACACAAGAAAAAGGGAATTGAATCCTTAAACAAGAAATATAATGACATTTTATCTCATAAAACCAACTTGGCCCTAGACAAATTAAAACTAAATTCTTTCTCTGTAGCTCCAAAATATATGCGTAATCTAACACTGAGAGTGAAAAGAAACTCCATTGAAAACAAAATTGTAAATGTGCTCCATGATGGGAGAAATAATAAAAACGTTTCTGATATTAGTGATATCTTAGATGCCTTTAAGTATCAATTTTTGGAACAATACAAAAACAATGACTCTCAACATGAATTCACAGACCACAGTCTAGACTTCCCGGAATTTAAAAGTCTACCAGCGAGTTTGATTAATGTGATTCAGAAGCAAATCTCTCTAAAGGAAATTAATGAAAAAATTAAAGAAAGCAAAAACAATAAATCACCGGGCATAGATGGTATTATTAATTAAATATATAAGCTTTTATTCTTTATCACTCCAAAGTGATAATCAAAGCCCTGAATGAATCTTATTTACAAGATATAATTCCACCCTTGTGGAAATACTCATTAATTACTCCGATATTAAAAGAAAATAAAGATTCTAATATGTGTAAATCATATAGGCCAATTTCTCTGATTAACAATGACTATAAATTAGTGTCTATTCTAGTTATCAGATTTAAGAAATCATTAACCCATTTCATCTTGGAAGATCAAACGGGATTTATTTATAATAGACATACTCAAGATAATATTCAAAGAATTATATCTACCATAGATATCTTAAATAGGGATAATCAAGAGGCTCTTATAACCACTCTTGATATTGAGAAGGCGTTTGATTCATTAAACTGGAAATATCTTTTTAAAATTCTTGAATCATACAAATTCCCTACTCAATTTATTACTTTTATAAAAAAAATATTTATTATAACAATTTAGCATATGTAAAATTAGGTCTATTTATGTCAGAACCTATCAAAATTACTAAAGGTGCCAAACAGGGATGCCCAATGTCTCCGATTTTATTTGTTTTAACAATAGAACCCCTTTCTTTGGCAATTCATTCTAATCCTAAAATTATAGGCCTAAATATAAATAATAATTTTAATTCCAAAATAATGTTATTTGCAGATGGTATCTTACTTACTTTAATAAACTCTGAAGAATCCTTACATGAATTAGATTTACTAGTCAAAAAAATGTACTATATTTCTGGCCTAAAATCAGTAGTTCTAAATCTAACCATATGCTTCTAAATAAAAAAATTCTTAATGATAATACTAATTTGACTACTAATGAAATAATTGGGAAGCAGGTTTCTTCATTGAAGTACCTAGGGATTGACCTATGTGAAAATGTAGACCTAACTTTAAACACAAACTATAAAACATTATAAACACATTAAAAATATTCACAGAGAAATGGAATAAATTGCATCCAAAATTTGAAGATAGATTACAATTAATTAAAATGAACGTATTGCCAAAAATAAATTACATAACTCTTTCTATCTCTATATTACCCAGTAAAAATATTTTAAAAGAAATAAACAAAACTCTATTAAAATGTTTATGGTATCCTAAAAAGCATAGGAAAGCTCTAACTAATCATATTAGACCATGGGAACTTGCAGGAATAGATTTCCCAGATTTAGAAACATACATTAAAGCCTCTAACCTCAAAACAATATTAAATTGGATAGACCCCAAATATTCTTCAGCTTGGAAATAGTTACATACAAGTATTATCTTAAATGAAAATAAGCTAGTAAAAAACTTACAATTAAGCAAATTAAGTAACACACTTTGGTATGCACTCCTGTATCAATATACAATATAATACTATTAAACTTACTAATCTAGATTATTTAAATCATATCTATAAGTCCTTTAGAAGTTTTGTATATAACAATATTGACATTAAACTATGGATCCACCTTCTATTCCTCTTTAAAACTACAAAAAACTTTTTCGATAATATTAGCTTAGATACACTCCGCTACTGGGAAAGAAAAAAAAATACATGCTGGTGTCATTGCACAAAGAACCTAGTTGCACTAGATGCACAAAATGTTATCAAAGAGTATGATCTACCATCATCAGACTGGCTAGTTATCAATACTCTGCTTCCATTCACTTAAGATTTGTGCAGAGCAATACAGAGCTCTTCCTATAGCTCATCACCCAAATTTATCATTCTTATGTATGAAATACTGGATGGTGAACTTAATTGGAAAAACTTAATCTCAAAAATTTATAAAATTGTTGTTACTTATAAAACTACTCCTAATCAGAAATTTTGGGATGTTGTTACTATAAATTGTACACTGTCCCTATCTCCTATGAATAAATAAAAAAAAATACACTCTCTTAAATTAACCTCTAATTTACAAACATGGAAGATTTTCTCCTGGAAATATTTACATAGAGGTTTTTACACTCCTAGTAAAATTGCTAAATTTAACTCCTCTGAACAGGTGATATGTTGGAGATGCTCTCTAGAATGTAAGGCAGATTGGTCTCGCATCTTTTATGATTGTTCTCACATTAAGAAATTTTGGAATGATATTGAAAATTGTCTCCAAGCCATCTTTACTGATTCCTTTATATTATCACAACCTTTAATTCTTCTAAGTGTAAATTAATCTGTTGTATTGAATAACAAAAATAAATATCTTCTTTGGAAAATTCTAGCAGTAGCCAAAAAATATATTACAAGAAGATAAAAGTCATCCTTCATTCCAACCTTACAAGACATCATGACCCTCTTGGTTGAAGTAGCGTCAATGGAAATAAAAGTTAGAGTCAAGCATATACCCAAGAAAATAGACTAACAACCCTTGGACAAAAGTTCTATCTCTTATTCAGTCATTGAATTCAGATATGTCTCCATCTAATTAGTCATACTGAAAGTATGAATGAATGAATATTGTACCCTATTTTACATTTTATATCACTTGTTGTTCCCTTTATTGTCCTTCTTTTTTTTTTTCTCCTTATACAGTCCTTGAGGCCTTTGTAAAATGTGTACATGATTATTGAAAAATCAATAAAAAAATGATAAAAAAATGTATATCATATCCAACAGAATAATCTCAGGAGGAAATGTTATCTTTGTTTGTTTTTAGACAAATTCCTAAATCCATCTTCTACCAAATTTTGCTAATTTGAGGGCAGTCCTTCTAGCAATGAGACATACTCATCTTATCATATTAACAATACCTGCCATGGTTGTTTACTTTATATTTTTATTAAAAAGCATGTGAAGAGCAAAATGAATTTCATATGTAATCCTAAACTGAATGGAAACTTTTTTATAGCTTTATGGATTTTCATGGAAATTCTTAAATTTTTGTTCAGCTTCGTTATAAGTGCAGTTTGCCATGTCCATGTTTGGCAAGTACAGAATTCTCGGAATGTTGTGTAATTAAAGAATGTTCAATATGGCTGAAATGGGACTAAGAGCTGGAAATGTGATGCAAGCTGCATGATGCAGCTTGGCCTCTAAGGATGTCATCCAGGATACACCTTTGCAAGACATATGAGCATGCAAGAGTAGACATGCTACCATGGAAAAAAATAGATGCTTATAAGCTGTATGCCTTTATGACTACATTAGATGAAGTCACTGTGTATCACATACAGGCTATTTTAGTGTCCAAGGGTGCAATTATTCATTGTTATTTCTGAGGTCTGAATTATGTATTTGTATCCATATTTATAGGTGTTCTACTACAAGCAATTGAGTTGCAAGTGCTCAAAGGCCACTGCCTTGTAGCCAGGAACTCCTGCATCTTGTAGAGCCTATTGGCTGCCCCTCTCTCTCGAACTTGAATATGAGTTCAGACAAGCAGCTGCTGCTGTACCTTACCCAAACCCATTATTCGAGTTTGAGGTAAATGAGACCATCATTGGGAGGGAGTGAGAGTGTAGACTAGGACAGTGACCAGGAAGGGGATTTAGGTTTAGAAAGTGGGAGGCGAGTTTTAGTGTTATAGAGTGGATGAAGAGTTAAAGGCTAGGGAGGGGGAGGGAAGCTGAGGCTTAGAGTGATTCAAGACATTAGGATAAGGACAATCGCTTCTTTTTAAACAAAACTGGAAATTCAGTTACTGAATGCTGACTAGTGCTAACCCATGTACAGCCAGGAAAGGGAAAATCACAAAGTTCATAGGTTAGGAGTAGGCTAACTGCCCTTGTGGGCTGTTTTAAGCCTAGCCAATTACCCTATATGAGGATCAAGCCCTGCACATTGTGTCTGTAAGGTAAATACCTTAACTATTATGCCAACCCCCCCCCACCCAAAGTAGGTGCCACCATGTGTGCTAAGGTGTATCATGCTTTTTCAGAAGCATACAGTATATTACATCCATTAATTTTGTATCCTCTTATAATAGGAATGCAACCTTGTAGTATGTTTATTTACTAAAACTGTGCCCATTATGATATCCTGGTTAATGCTTGGCACAGTTATACATTTTATAATATCTAACAGTGTGACTTTTTCTAGTTCATTCCTGAATAACGTATTTTCTAAACTTGCATATTCCTCTGTAAGCTGCAAAATGTGTAATAAAGAATCAGGAGGTCATGTGAGTACAGCAAATGCATGAGCAGCAGCAGAAGCACAGAGGTGACAGCACCCACCTGTTTAGTTGATTCTCTCCTTAATGTCCTGCATATGTTGTGATGTATTACCAGGGAACACAAAGTGGGCAAGTTGATAAGAGATCCTGTTCTCTATGTGGAGTTAGTGCTATCATAATCACAGAGTCCTTAATATCATGTGATTTTAGATTCATATTTTTTTATCTTTCAGTTTCAGCATTTATCCCCATGCAATGTTCTACAGACCTGAATGTTCCCCTGTCATACCCAAAATAGTGCTCAGCATCACTTGTGAGTGGTGGGGGTCTTACTTGCCAGATGAAATTGCCAGCTCTGTCTTCACACTTTATTACCAGAGTGGTGTAATAATGTAGTAAAAAGCAGCTGTCGGGCATTAGGTGGATATCATCCATAGTTCATCACTTCTGCATGTTGAACATGTCTGTATCAATTATAAAAATGCTGGCTCCCCTGGTGCTTTCGCACTCTTAGTATCTTACAGTATGCTTTCTTCAAGAGAATTGTGACAAAATACTTTGTTAAACCAACACAAGCATTTTTGTTTTCAGCGGCAAACAACAACATACTTCCCATTTTGATAAGAAAGCTGGTCATCTGGTCACTGATTCTTACTGTCCTGTAACCATAGTTACTGCAACAATCCTATGGAGCTGAATTGCATCTGTTGTTAATTGGTATGAAGTGACAAGAAATGTTCACTGTATCAAATCCCATTGGACATTACTGCTGTGCTGTAACCACAGTTATTACATTGACCCCTTGAGCTATGAGTATTGTTCTGTAACCATGGTCGTTGCATTGACCCCGTTAGCCTTTACAACTGCTCTGTAATTATTGTTAGTGACTCACCACATCTGCCATTACTATTATTTTGTAACATGTTCACTGCTTTAACCCCCTCAACCATTCACTGGATTTTTTATTGCCCTGAAACTGTGATAATAACATCAGACTCTTAGCCATTCGCCAAATTTCTTAATTATTAATTTCCTAGTCATCTCACATATAGTGTTGGCAGTCCTAAATCTGGCCTGAACCCTATTCCTTCATGCAAAGCTACTTTTGTGGCATTGCCTTCTGCTTTTGCTATTCTCAGAAAGTATATTCACAAGTATGTCACAGCACGAAAAATGTCATGCTGTTTATTTTGTACTGGTTTTAACTTTTTATTTTGTTTATCTGAAAGAACCTAAAAGGATTTAAAAGCTATAAATATTAAAATGTCAGCAAAAAGTACAGTAAGTTTAGTCCTCTGTTTGATTTGAAGTATGTCACTCAAAGATTTAGGAAACCAGGTAGGTTTTAAAATGTCATTATGTATAACTTAAACACATTTTTGGAACTGCCTGAGAGGATGAGTGAATACAGTAACAAGAGACTTTGGGGAAGACATATATGGACCAGACATATGTATGGTTTTGATTGATTAACATAAGGGCCAGTGATACTCCTGAAATAGGGAAAAATTTATTCTACCCAATTTAAGTTTAGATATTTTTCAAGAATCAGAAGTAACTCTACTGACCTAATGATTTGTAGAATTTAATGGAACACATTTTATTGACAATCTTCCAAGCTCAAAGGTACAGTTAAATGGAGATTTAGATCAAAGGAGTGTTTGGGTAGAGCTAAAGAATCTAAGTATGTTACTCTCTGGGTCTACTTCATAAGAAGGTGGCTTAGTAATTTGAGAATTATAAATATTGGTAAATATTTCCATAAGGACCTTGAGCCTAGTACCAGGGTCATTAATTACACCATTGTTTACCTTCAGGGCATTTTAATCTTAGAGGTGGGTATATGGGAAAATGGGGGGGGGTATCCAAGCTTATATGTGCAAGTACACTAGGGACAGATCTGGGAGGTCACTAGTAAGTAAACTGCTACTATATCTGATTTGTTGGTTCAAGGACTGTTTTTATAAGAGTTACTTAGGAACACAGAGCTGCAAAGGAACATTCTCTATTCATAAGTGCATTGGATGGAGATATTTCTTTGTTTATTAGGTAGGTGGCTTGGACATGTGACTCTCTTCAGTCAGTAAACTAAGGCAAAACAATATGATTTATGCTATCTATCCTTACAATACTAGAGAAAAAATGGCAAAGTAAAAGTTTATTGAACGTAATGATGTTGGATTCAGCAAGTCAGGATGGGAAACTGACAGCTCAAATTACTTCAGACTATTTAGGTCTCAGTAATGTTACATACATGAGGAAAGTTCTAATGTAAGAAACACATATGTGTACTCACAAACATTGGTGCACACATGCACACATATGGAAAAAAACATCAAAACAAATACAAGAAATAGAATTAAACTCTGAGACATACCGAATGCCTGGAGACCAGTCTTGGGAAATATCTAATTTTACATTTCAAAAATTTAACATAAGGGGTTTCCTCTGATCCATAAATTACAGCCCTTTATTGTATTTAGTAAGCTTGTTAATACTGTTAATAAACTTCAGCTAGGCAAAGCTTGCATGCCATTAATCAATATGAAATTGATTTTATTGATGTTCAGGCTTTGCAACTTGTGTTTGTAACTGCTTGTTTGTTCTGGCTTACTTTATATAAGGATGAGCTGTTTGTGTTTATATGCAATAAATACAACATTTTATGAAACAAATTCAGGAGTCAGAGTTCTGCTGAAATAAATCAATTAGAGATAATACTTTTTTTTCCAAAGATTCTTGTTAAGTGTCTTAGAAAGTAATCTACTTTCCTTTATTTTAGTCTCAGTGAAGGCTACTTCTTTCAAAGAAGATAAATGTCCTTCAAAGGATGGAGGTGAAATTAATCTCCAATGCTTAGGGATACATTTCCTTGCTGCTGTCAAAAATGGTCCAAAGCAGATAAAGATTATTGTTATATGACTTCTGATTATCATTTATATTAAATAGAACTAAAAACCTAGTTAAAGAAAAAAGAATCAAACCATAAAGCTTTCATGAAATCTTCTTTGGAATTCCAAAAATGTTTCAAAGAAGGACGGTCAAAAATATAGGCATCCAGTCTATATTACAAATCTTGATATGCTACCAAAATTTTATGGTGATGTTTTTAATTACTTTGGCCATTCTATTTGGAGTTAGAAAGATGTGTATAACATTTTCCAAGTAAATATACACCAGTGTTGACACCAAGATGTATTGAATGGAGTTAAGATCCAATGTTATATGTTTCCAAAACTTTTCATTTAAATTAGTATTGCACTCTGTCAGAATTTTATATAATTTAGAGATAAAGTTTTATACATTAGGTTTGTTGCATGATATATCATAGAAAAGTTGAATTAGTTTTTGGTTTTATTTATGAATGTTTGTCTTGAGTTGTATTTTAATATTCTGTAAAAGTAACCATTCTGAAGGATCCAAATCATAATCATTTATAAGCTGCTGTTGATCTTTTACTTTTAGAGCTTTAAAACATTGATACCAGTAAGAAAGACATTTGGTCTCCCAGAAATCAAGTTTAAGTTTGGAGACTTTATTAAAGTAATATTTGGTTTTACTAAAATGAATGATAGCCTCAAACCAAAATTTCAAGTCTGTTTTGTGAGTATAATATTTCTGAAAGAATTTAAGACGTGGTTCATAATAGAAAAGAATGATAGGAAAGGAGGATTATATTGTATGCTGTTGCAAAGATAATTCCAAAAGACTTTACTTAATTTATACTGATATTATTTCCTGTGAAATCATCATTAGTGCTAAGTAGGTTGAAATATAAGTTATTCCATTTTGAATTATAATCAAGATCAATCCAATTTAGGATAGTTTTAAAAATGGTCACTTTAACATTAGGAAAGTTAATACCTACTAAGTTCCAATATTTAGTATGAAGATCTAGGGCTACCCTGGGTTTGTTTGGAGACCATAGGAATTGTAGTAATTGTTATTAATGTCTTTAGTATGTGATTTATCAGTATATAGGTTTTAAGCTTGTACTATGTATAATAGTTTAGGAAAGAGAATAATTTTTAATTGCAATCTATCATAAAAAGGTATTATAGCTTTGTTCCATTTATTAGTCGGACTTTTTATGTTTATATTGTTTTTATAATTTGTAGTTCTTTCAGTAGTATTCATTATAGTTATTCCTAAATGCTTGAAGGAAGTGACTTGTTTACCTATGATATTGTTTTTTTTTTGTTTGTAATTTCATTTTTTTGTTTAGAAATATAAACTTGAGTTTTAGATTATTGAAGTGTAGACCTGAGTATGACTGAAATAGTTTTATGATAAAATCTAAGCCTTCTTAAGTTTATCTTGATTTGGGGAAGTGTTAGTAGCATATCATCAGCAACTAGCATAATTTTGAAAGTATAATTTGTAAAATTTCTATAATTTTGATATTTGTGTTCCTTCAAATTAAAATTGCTAGAACTTCAGTGGTTATAGCAAATAAAATAGGAGCAAGAGGACAACCCTGTTTTAATACTGCTAGCCAGTGAAATAGATTCAGATGTGAAAGGCCCTAATTTAATTTAAGCTTTATCTTTATAAATATTTTTAAAAGGGGAAATGAAGTAAAAAGCAAAATCAAATGATTCTAAGACTTAAAATAAATAATTCCAATTAAACAAATCAAAGGCTTTTTCAGTGTCTAGACTAAAAAGTCTTTGTTTTTATTTACAAAATCTATAAGGGTTAATAATCTTAAATATTGTCATGAGTTTGTCTTTCATTGACATTTGGTCTAAATTAATGACTTGTGATATTTTTTAATCTATCTGAAAGGACAGAAATGGATATTTTATAATCATTGTTTAGAATTGATATGGGTCTGTATGAAAGACAGAGATGAAGATTTGTATTTTGTTAGTATGGGTATGACTAGAGAATATTTCCATGAGGGGAATTATCTCATGTGAATGATCTTCTATAAGGATTTTATGGAGAAGTGAGTAATAGATGGGGGGATAATTTATATATTTCTGTCATTAGTCCATCTATACATGGGACTTTATTAGCTTTAAATTGTTTGATTTTTGCCTGAGGTCTCTTCAAAAGTAATATTGTTCTGTACATTTTCTTTTAGTTCAGGGTCATCTTTTTAAAAAAGGCTAAATCAAGATCCAGATTTGTGAAAAAGTCTTCCTTTTCAGATTTTTGATTTAGAGATATGTGAAGACATCTAAAAACATAAAGGGTTTCCCCAATGTCTGTGTATGATTTGTTCTTATTAATATATTTTAGTTCTAAGACATTATTGCATTTTGATTGTATTATGACTCTTTTAGTTAGATTGTGCATATGTTTGGGAAACATTGCATAAGATTCTACTTTTAATTTTTCCAAAGCTACACCTGTTTTATGTGATAATATATCCATGTATCTCTTATTTAGATTTTCTATTACTTTATAGACATATTTATTTTATATTTAGCTTTAGTCTCTTGAAATTATTATTATATATTTGCTAGTTCCGATGCCCATTTTTTTGTTTTTCACATATACCAAACTAGAATTTTACCAAAAATATATCCTTTTAAAGAGTCCCATCTCATAACTATATTAACTCCATCAGTATTTTTTTCTAAATACAGAATCAGTTCAGAAAGGAGCCAGGATTTTGAAATATTTTAATTTTGTTATATAAGCAGGTATTCTGATTAAATAGGGTATTTTTTGAAGAGTGTTTGGAATTTTAGAGTAAGGCCATTGTGATCAGAAAAAGGAGGGGATATGATATTGAATGTGGATGTCTTTGAAATTATGTCCTCGTATCCTAGTATTCTACCACTTCTAGTTTGCCTACCATAGTTATAGGAATAATGAGTAAAGAGTAATGACCTGAAGTCTCTCAGAATGTATGTATCTTTTTTAAGTTAAGATTTTTAATCCAGTTTTTAAACATTTTTGCAGTTGAAGTCATTCTTAGTTCTCTTTCATTACTAGAATCTGAATCATCTAATAAATAATTGAAATTACCTCCTATTATTAAAGTGCCTTTACATCCATTAAGAATAATATCTATGTGCTTTTAGCTAAATTTTGCCCATCCCAGGAAACCAATACATATTTACTAGAGTCACTAATCTGTTATGTTTTATAATAATGAGAGTTGCGACCATTTTGGTCTTCATATTTATGAATGATCTGTTATGGGACAGGATTTTGTCCATAAAATCATTACTCCTTTTCTCTTGCTTTTAAATGAGGATTGTGCCAAAATTGAATAATTAGTGGCTTCCATACATTATTATCTGCATATTTGAATATAACTTGAGCCTTGTTTGCTTTTAAATAATGAAGCAGGTTAGATCTTTTCTGTGGATTATTTACACAATTGACATTCAAAGATAATAGAGTTAAGTCCATCTATAACATATGTTAAGATAACAGTATAATTATCAGCATACGTCAATCTAACTTAATATTATATGATTACATCTTAGGTAATTTTTTTGCAAAGTTAAAACCAATATTTCATGCATGGTAAAAAGTAAAAAGATGAAATGGTAATAAACTAAATAGAATAATTCTGTTATATACATGGTAAATTTGCAAAAGTTCTACCCTAGTAAATATAAGATCCACTAGACTATCCTTTACTATCTAACTAGCCTAGAGATTATCAAAGAATACTGAATTAGTAGGATTAATAGAACTCTGCAGTGAAAATATTGACCTCTATTAATTATACATATGTATATATATATATATATATATATATATACACACAAACACATATACACATGAGCACACACACACACACACACACACACACACACACACACACATACATGCACACACGCACATATATATTTTCCCTTTCTTATTCTCCTGTCTTCTTCAACTCCTTCAATGTCAGTCCCTCTCACTCTCTTTTATTCTTTGATTCATTACATTTCCCCTTTATCTTTCACATTTTTTCTTTTTTCACACTGTCTTCTATTTATTTATTTATTTTTCCTTTTTCTCTTACCCTTTGTCCCCCCAGTCCTTTACTTTAAAACATGTAAATTTGTCCTACATAGCACCACAGCAAAGTAGCATGAACGAGAACAAATACCCAGCGTGTAACCCTTCCACTCTCCAGCTCCTCCTGCCTTGAAACACTGTTATGGCTTAAAACATTTTCTGTGATTAGAGGATGTAACTAATTAGGTTAACAAAAGGCAGTTTACATCCTGTACAGCATTCTCATCCCAGCGTGATGAGAGAAACACAAAACCTCCACCCCCAAGCACAACTCTGCTCAACATGTCACCAATGCAATGCAACACAACAGAAAAGGAAAGCACACATGCACTCCAAACAATGAATGAAATATCCATTGCCACCAAAACACGAGTAAACAGGAACAAAATTAATACTAAAGGAAATGGGCAATAATCTTTATGCCAGAAAACGCCAAGACTAACAAAAAAAAAAAAATACTAGAAGCATGTTTAGCACTTTCCAAAATTATTTAACATTTCACCTTTGGTTCTCTGAATTTGCAGCAAAGAACACCACATGAAAATAATAATGACCATGTAATGCTAACCAGAGCAAAATGTGATGCTAGCAAGCCCATCACACAAGTGTTACCAGACACGATAAAACAAGTGCCACAACAGAGCCTATGAAGCTATTAACTGTCATTTTAAGGCAGGAAATGCCTGATTAATGTCAGAAGTAGTCTGCTATATAACTAATATCCAAGTGAGAAAGAAAGATAGTACCAACTTTTACAAACAAGTACAGGTAGTGATCAGGTAAATGAAATTTAAGTCACTCTTGCTATCCGATGAGACTGAATCAAGTAAACTTACAATTATTAGAGTACTAATTATATCAGCTTGCACCAAGTGTGACAAACACAGAATGACGATCAGAGGAGGAAATACTTTTGAAGTGTGATTTCTTAAGGGAAGGCAAGCCAGTGGATTTCACTGTTCTCAAAGGAATCATTGACCAATGCAACAACAACTAACAACTATTCTTTATATCATAGGAGGTTACTAAGCTAATGGCCCTAGGGTCCTTACAAGCCTAGCCAAGAGTTTATCCCCAAAAAGAAACCTCAGTCAGCACCTGTTGCCCCTGTCAATGAGGGACACAGGTGGAACCCCTGGGACAAATTTGTGGTTTCCCATCCACTCATCAAGGTTGTGCTTGGAGGGTCAATGAGGTGCTATGTTTGACGTGTATGGGAAGTCCATTCCAGAGATGGGGCAACCTCTGGGAGACAAACCTGTCTCTTCATCAGGTTTTGTTGATGCATATTAGATTCAGGCCTTTTGAGCGGGTAGTGCATCAGGAGTTAGACTTACAGATATGGACCATCTCTAGTAGGGCAGGGTCCAAAATTGCCTTGTAGGTGAGACACAGATCACCCCTGAACAATCTGTATGATACTGAGTAGAGTGATAGTGATTTGAGCCTGTCTGCATAGGCAGTTGTTAGAGGCCATGGATTCTGTTTGTGAGGTATTTCAGTGGTCTTTCCAGTTGGTGCAGATGTTTGGAGAGGTACATCCCAAACTGGACATTATACTCAATTATTGGTCTAATGAGGGAAGAATATAGAGAGGTCATAATCACCTTTTGTCTGGATGCAATCCCTTTAATTATAAGATGAACCAAGTAAAAGGCTTTTCTGACCACAGCCACCACATGATAGTCAAATGTGAGGTTGGTATCAACCTGAGTGCCCAGGTCTCGATTGTGAGATGGTTGTCAACCTGTGTACCCAGGTCTCTCACCACAGGTTGTGTGCTTAGAGGGTTGCCATTGATGTGGTAATCACTAAGGGTCATGTTTTTGACGAATGGTATGATGATACATTTTTTTGCATTTAGCTTGAGGCAATGACTTTGGCACCAGTCAGTTGCTGGGAGATCCTCTTGCAGTATGTTAACATCATTTGGGGAGTCAGTGACACTACTCAACTTACAGTCATCCACAAACTTGGTCAGCTACAAGCTGAGGTCTTCGCCTGGACCTCTGCAAAATAGATGCCAAGCAGTAAGGGTCCCAGAACAGATCCCTGGGGAACTCCACTAGTGACAGGTCTGCTATCAGAGGTGAAGGTGCCTATTTTTACTTTGAGGGTCCTGTCGGTGAGCCAGTTAGCCACCCAGCTGATGAGATAGGGATTTACACCAAGTTGTGTTAGCTTTTCAATGATGTCTGAGTGGGGGATTGTGTCAAAGGCCTTGGCCAAGTCAAGGTAAGCTGTATGTACTGACTTTCCCTTATCCAGGGCCTTGGTGACTGTCTCAAAGAAGTCAACCAGGTTCAACAGGCAAGGTCTGCCCTTAACGAATCCGAACAGGGTAGGGATATGTATCACATATGTATCACACATTTAACGAATGTGCTACCCAAATAACAGTTGTTAAATGTAATTGACCACTTAATACTTAAGAAATTCAGTTATGAAGATGCAAAAAAAGAAAAAAATATTATAAATCAAACATAAAGGAGAGTCGCGAGACATAAGTTATATTTAAAACAATTAGTTGTATGATGAGAATGGATATTATCATTAGTTCTCCAATGAGGA